>NW_020954571.1:9438802-9454168 GCF_900497805.2 Vombatus ursinus | reverse complement strand
CCCCCCAGTTTCATTTTAGAGTTTATCATACTCCATTATTGTTTTACTTCCATGATTTTGAACCCAGGAATTCCTCTCTTGCTTGTCCTCATTGTTCTTCAACCTACTCATCCTACTACAGTTTCCAGTTCATCTGTTCATCCTGTTCTCCTTCCCTGTTTGGCTTCACTTCCTTCTCTTCACAAGTCTTTACCCAATTTCTAGTTGATCAGTTCAATTATATGTTTTCAGTCTTGACTCTTTCCCTTCCTTGTCCTGCTGCTGTTTCTGTCCTCTCAGTCCTCAACCCTGGATTACTCTCCCCTCCCCCTTCATTCCCTGTCCTCCTTCCATCTGCCTTCTCCACAGTTAATGCGTTAGTTGACAGGACTTTGTTAAGCACTCGGTATGTGCTTGACCCGATACTAAGTACTAGATGAGTGAAGATATAAATGAGAAAGCCCTTCTCCTCAAGAAATTTATATTCTATAGGGGGAGACATCATGTACACATACAAAATAAATGTAAGATAAATACAAGTACTTCCAAACTGTTGAATACCATTGGTGGAAGTTATACCACCATTTCAACTGAGCTTTCCCTGCCATGCAGCAAAATGTTTATTTTTCCTTGATTGACATTCTACCCTGCTCCATCAGCAGCTATTCCAAATCTTCTCGCCTGTCTTCAAGCCTCCAATGCCGATTTTACCTTCTGTCTCCTTAGAGTAGTAGTTTTCTGGGGCTCTGTGCTGGACCCTTTTCTCCTTTTTCTCTTTATGCGTGCTTTCTTGGAGATCTCTTCAACTCCAATGAGTTCATTTATCTTTATACAGATGTCTTTCAGATTTGTATATCCAACTTTAATCCAGCATGAACTCTAATCACACACTGTTAACTGCCTCCTGCTTATCTTTTCCTAGATATACCATAGGTTTCTCAAGTTCAGCATATCTGAAAAAGAGCTCATTATCCTTGTCCCCTAAACCTGCTTCTCCATCAAGCTTCCCTATTTTCATTGAGAGCATGACAATCCTTCCAGTAACCTAGATTCATAACCTCAGAGTCATCCTTGACTCTTTACTTCTTATATCTGTTCAGTTGCCAAGTCTTGTCCGTTCTACCTCCTTAACATTTCTCCATCCATCCCCTTCCACTTATATAATTGCCACGTAGTATCTGAGGCTCTCATCACCCCACACTTAAGCTATTGCAGTAATCCCTTGATGGGTTTCTCTGATCCATCCTCTCCTGCTCTAGCTTACCCTTCACAAAACTGCCAAAATAATCTTTCTAAGGTACAGGTCAGACCATGTCACCTTTTTGCTCAACAACTTTCAGTGGCTTCCATTTGCCTCCAGGATGAAAGCCCTTTACAGTCTTGCTTCCATCTACCTTTCCATCCTATTTCATTCTTCCATGAACTCTACATTCTAGCCAAATTTGACTAGTAGCCATTCTGATAAGCTCTTCTGCAGGCCTGCCTTGATCTCCTTCTGCATTTTTGCTTCTCAAAAACCTTGTTTTCAAAGCTAATGCCGTGTACCGTCTTCTCAAAGTTTTCTGGATTCTTCTTCCTCAGTTCCTGACTCAGTAAGCTCTTTGAGAATAGTCTTTTTCATTTTGTCTTTGTATTCCTGGTGCCTACCACAATGTCTTAAAAGGAATTAAAACTTTTTCCTGTGAGGGAAGAGATAGGAGTTTTGGAGCTTATGATTTTCATCCCCCTCCCCACCCCTTTATTACTGATATCACAGCTTCCACAATATGAAACCTAGAGGAGCTTCAGTATCCAAAAATCTGAGACCCATGGAAGAGTCATCCTGGGTCCGTATAGTGTAAGAGCTGTGGCCATGGGCCATAAAGTGCCAACTGCTCATCTGTTGGGAAGTTTAATCTGAGCTAAGGCCCAGTTTGCCTAAAACACAAAGATTGAGTGGGGAACTGGAGGTGTGGGTGTCTGGTTCTCCTGTTTGGCTGCTGCTCTGGGATCTGCTCCTTCAAGTAACCCTTCAGAATTCAGTGACTCATCATGTTCTGCAGGTCCTGGCAAATGTGGCTTACATCATTATAGAATCAACTGAGGAGGGTACAACCGAGTATGGCTTGTGGAAAGATGCTTTGTTCTTGGTGGACCTGCTGTGCTGTGGAGCCATACTCTTCCCAGTGGTGTGGTGAGTAACCCAGGAGTGCCCCATCTGCAGCTTGCAGAGTCTCTGAAGGAGGCTGAAAATGGAGGCTCATTAGTGATAGAGTGTACATTTCCTAGATAAAAGAGCTCCATTAAATAGCACTTTCTTGCCAAGAAGAAGATAAGTGAAATAGATAAAACTGAAGACAGATTTCAGCATGGAAACCATCTTCAGAATGTTTCTTTTAATTTGCTTTTATTTAAAGACTGTGTCCTGAGGTAGTAATAGTTATAATGTTTCATGTAGTTAAATAAATGATCTTTAGGGTACTCCTGTCTAAGGTTCAGACAGTCAGCAAGCATTTATTGTTTGCTCAGTGCCAGTGCCAGTTTCTGTGCTAGGTCCTGAGGATACAAAGATAAAAGATGAGACCCTCTCTTCTCTCAAGGGACACAGCATTTACACACACACACACACACACGCACAGGTGATGGCCATACAGATATGGAAGATGGAGGATTGTGTGTGAGAAATAGAAAAACCAATTTAGTTGGACCCCATAAAGTACAGAAAGGGGAGTAATGTGTAAGGAGGCTAGAAAGATAAGTTGGGTTTAGTTGTAAAGGGCTTTAAAAGACAAAGTAAAGGAGTTCATATTTCATACTGAAGGTAGTAGGGGTTCACTGCAATTTATTGAGTGGAGGAGTGACAGTCAGATCTGTGCTTAAGGGAAAGTCCTTTTGATCACTGTGTTGAATATGGATCAGAGTGGAAAGAGACTTGAAATAAGTGTGATACTTCTGTGGTGAGTTTAATACTTAAATGGGTTACTTAAGTTCATTGTGTTTCATGGGCCTGGTCTATACCCTAATTCCCAGCCAATCTGCCTTCTGAAAGATTGTTGTTAATTTCAAAGATGAAATGTGAAAGAGTATATGAATCAGTACAGAATGTTTTGTAAGTTTTAAAGTATTATATAATTTGTACCTATTATTGTTATCTTAACACATACATTAGCTTTGAGTACTGATTCTAGACCCTTAAAGTCACAGAGAGTATTTACTTATCTATCTGGCTTCATTTGCACTGCCAGGAGTCCCTCAAGTGGGAGGGTCTTGGGAAGGAGCCATGGAGTTAGAGAAATAAATTTCTTACTGCTAGTTTAAAATTTTTCTTTCTTTTAAATAAATGCCCTGGAAATTATTTTTTGTTTTAGGTTTTTGTTTGTTTGTTTTGCTCTAACTCTATGATTTCATAGGTGTGGAGAACTCCCAGTGAGGAAATTCTCTCTACTAATGTATATGCGCTACTCTTCAGCTGCTTATAGTCTCAGAGAGCTGCTTGGCACACTGAGAGGTTCATTGACTTGCCCAAGTCACACAGCCAGGATATGGTAGAAGTAGGTCTTAAATCCAGGGTTTCTTGGCTGCTTCATGTCTGCTGCAGTGGAGGTATCAAACTCACAGAAGCAAACACTGCCAGTGCTGCCAGAACCAGGTTAAAATGTAATTGTAAAATGTTTTAAAAAATAAATAAAACTACAACATAGACAATGTTAATTTGCGGTTTTCTAAGTCATTATGCAGCCCATATGGATTCATTTCTGTTTGAGTTTGACACTACTGCATTATGACATATTACTACTCAAAAATGCTATAAAATTGGGGGAGAGAGGACTCAATGGGTGGAATCACTAAATGCTAAAGAATTGATGTTATCATAAAACCATTTACTCTACTCTGTTCTTTGTGTAAGTGAAGGGTGCCAACAGGGTAGAGACCATAATCCAAAAAAAACCCCCAAAAAAACAGGGCCTGGTCTAATTAGAAATAGTACGATACTGGTAAATTTAATTTAAAATTTAATTATAAAAATTAGGTGCAGGTGAATTAGAAGTGAATCAGATGGCTACTAAGACATCATTAGGAAATGAGTTAAAATCTCAGTTTAGTGAAATTCTGACAGTGAAAAGAATATAGTACTAAGACATTATCTGGTTAGTAAACTATCAGGCTTTGCTTTAGGGTAGCTTCTGTCACTACTTAATATGTTCAGCTTGGATATGAGCTATGATGACTTATTCTCCCCACTGGTAAATGTTGGATTATCTTAAGGTCACCTTTTATCAACAGGCTGTAAATTGATTATAGTCTCTAATTTTTTTTTTTTAATCACATCCCAGCTGTTGGCAGAATTTTTCCTTGGTCGTTAAGCAGGGCCAAATAGTCAATTACTGACTGTCCTAACTAACCAGCAGAGGGCATCTCCATGTCACTCAAGCCTAAGGTACTGTGTTTGCTAAATATTGCAGTGAATTTAAAGTTTCTCATCTTTAAAATGATGGGATTAGACTAGCTTATTTTTAAGGTTCCTTTCAGCCCTAAATCCATACTCCAATGATCCTACTAATATGTAATCAGGACATATATAGATACAACTACAATATACTTTTTATAGAAATCAAAGAAGGCTTCAATGATTAGAAAAACACTTTCTTGGTTCATGCCAATCTAATAAATATGACAATACTAACTAAAATAATTTATGGTGTTAATGACATTAATCAAATTACCAATTGATTACTTTATGGGCAAAATACTAACAAAATTTATTTGGAAGAATATTGAATCCTAAGGAAAATAATGACAAAAAGTTAGGAAAAAAGGGTCTAGCATTACTAGGTTGCAAATTATATGTTAGTAATCATGAAAACTATTTGGTATTGGTTTTTAAAATAGGAAAAATAGGTCAGTAAAACAAGTTAGACAAGAAAGACTCAGAATCAAACAACACAGTAGCCTAATGATTACTAAACCTAAAAACAAACTACCATGGAAAAGAATCCACATTTGACATGAACTCCTGGGAAAACTAGAAAGCATTTTGGCAGAAAATAGGTTTAGACTAGTATCTTTTGTCTATATAAGCTTTTGATAATTGACCTAAATGTAAAATGTCATGTCATTAAAAAAATTAGCAGAGAATGATAGGAGGTACTTTTCCAAACTATGTCTAGGGGAAGAATTCATAACCAAATAAGGGATGCCTTCTACATGAAGCCTTTCCTTACCACCCAGTTACTAGTGTTCTTTCCAACCCCGAATTTACTTTGTATTTATTTCATTTATGTGTGTGTGTGTATCTATATATATATCTATATAGATATATATAGATACACACACATGTATATGTTGTCTCCTTGGTGATAATATATAAGTTGCTTAAGGACAAGAATCGTATTTTATTTTTGTTTTCCCAGAACCTAGCAAAGTGCCAGGCACATAGTAAGCACGTAGTAAATGATTGTAAATTTTTTGATTCTTTACAAATGACAAAACAGGTAGTTTTTATCATACGAAATTATTAAAGCTGTTGCTTGAATAAAATCAATGCAGCAAGAACAAGAAGAGAAACTGTTAAGTAGGGGGAAAATCTTTGCACCACATATCTTTGGTAAAAGTCTAATATCTGGGGCAGCTAGGTGGAGCAATGGATAGAGCATTAGCCCTGCAGTCAGGAAGACCTAAGTTCAAATCTGGCCTCAGACACATAATACTCACTAGCTGTGTGACTCTGGGCAAGTCACTTAACCCCAAATGCCTCACCAAAAAAAAAAAAAGTCTGATATCCAAGGCATACAGGGAATTGACATAAAAATATAAGACTATGAGCCATTCCCCAATAGGTAAGCAATTGAAGGATATAATTTTCAGAAGGAGAAATGCTGTATGGAAAAAATGATAGAAGTCCCTACTATTAAGAGAAATGCAAAGTAAAGCATCAAATTACATGAATGATACAAGATGGAAAATAGGCAGTGTTAGAGCGCCATGGAAAGAAAAGCACATTAATGCACTGTTGGAGCTGTGAATTAATCCAGTTGTTCTGGAAAACTATTTGGAATTTTGTAAGAAAAGTACTAAACTATTTATATTCTTTGGTATCAAAAGGCAGCTAAACTCAGATTAAAAGCAATGATTGACCTTGATTCTAAGACACAGGAGATGAAACATCAGTTTGTCCTCTTGGTAGACATGGTTGTTATGTCAAATAACTTTTGTGTAAAAAATAGAAAAGTATAAATAAAACTTTTAAAAAATCATAATTGGGGGACAGCTAGGTGGCGCAGTGGATAGAGCACCAGCCCTGGATTCAGGAGGACCTGAGTTCAAATTTGACCTCAGACACATAACACTTAGTAGCTGTGTGACCCTGGGCAAGTTACTTAATCCTATTGCCTAGCTATAAAAAAAAAAAAAAATCATAATTGGGTTCAGCAAAGTATGGTCTGTAACCTATTTCTGAATGAAGAATTTTTTTTTTCCACTTTTGAATAACGTTAGGCAGCCACTGGATTTGGCCCTTAGGCTCTATTTTGTTGGCTCTGAATTAGAAGAATGATGTAGATAGATGCAGTTTGCCCAGATTTTAGGGAAGTCTTTCATGCTATGGAGATGTGTGACTTAAGTGACAGTTCATTTCAATGGGTTCAGACCTGGTTTAATGGCTAGAATCAAAGAGTCTGGTTCTTTAATGGTTAGAATTCTCTCTGAAGGAATTCTCTTTTTTGGTGCCCCACAACCCCATGGACCGCTCAGTGCTGTTTAACATTTTTATCAGTAACTTGGATAATGGTATGGAATGGCATGTTTATCACGTTTTCAGAGGACAAAAAGTTGAAGGGATAGCTAACACATTGGTGGACAGTTAGGGTCCAAAAAGATCTTGACCATTTAGATCATTGTGTCAAATCTAATAAGATAAAATTTAGTAGTATTAAGTAGTCTTAGTCTTGGGTTAAAAACAATCAGCTTCACAAGTATAAAATGAGAGAGGCCTAGCTACACAATAGTTCATCTGAAAGTTACATGAAGTTTTTGCCTGCAAACTCAGTATAAGTGAACAATGTGATAGAGTATATAGCCAAAAAAAGTAAATGCAATCTAGGCTATGTTAAGACCAATAGAAAGTCCAGAACGAGGGAGGTGATACCTGTTCAACTCTGTCTCCCCTAGATCATATTTGCAGTGTTAATTTTCAGGTGCCTTATTAGCAGTAACATTTCTAAGTTGGAGTGTACAGAAGAGGGCAGCCATCATGATAAAGGGCTTCAGAGTCATGCTGTGTGAGGATTGGTTGAAGGGAATAGAAATGTTTATCATCCAGAAGGAAAGACTTTGAGTGGAGAACCTGTTAGTCGTGTTCAACAGCTTGAAAGGCTGTTGAATACTGTGTAGTGACAGTGACCAGTCTTGGCCCCTGAGGGGAGATAGGAAGCTTTCTTGGAAAAGTGGGAGACTTGGGTCCAGTATTACATATGCTGTTAGATTGCTGAATCTGTCCATTAGTTTTGCTTTATTCTTTTTCTTTGTTCCCTAGGCAGGGGAGGGAGGTTTGTGGTTGGAGCTTGGCTATCATCAGGGAGGGCTTTTATACACTTGGAATTTTGAAATAGAAAAAGGCTTGGGGGAATGTAATTAGATGGCTTCACTCAAGCTATTGAAAGTCTTCCTGATCCAGCTTATTCTTTGCTGTGGTGACTGTGGACATAGTATTTTATATCCTTTTAATTTGGGAGTCTTGTTCTTTTTAGTCCTGTCATAGTAAAATTGTTTTAACTATGTTTTTTGCCTCACACATGCTTATTGAATTTAAAAGTGAATTTGCTAGAAGCTTGGCCTACAGTATGGATATATCCAGAAATGGCTAATGCATAAACAAAACACATCAATAAAACCTTTTTTTTTTTTTAAAGAAAGAATAAGAATATATCTGATGGATATCCACAGGCTACACTGGCATCCCAACAGTGTCCAGAGGCAGCTAGGTGGTTTAGAGGATAGAGCCCTAGGTCTGGAGTCAGGAAGACTTGAGTTCAAGACTGAACTCAGACACAGCCTAGCTGTGTGACCCTGGCAAGTCACTTAATGTCTGTTTGCCTCAGTTTCCTTAATTGTAAAATTAAGATAATAACAACACTTACATCACAGGCTGGTTGTGAGGATCAAATGAAATAAAAGCCCTTATCACAGTGCTGGGAACGTAGAAGTTTCTACATAAATGCTTCATCAAGATGGCCTTCATCATACACACATGCTATTCCTCACCCCTTTAAAAAAACAAAAAACTCAACAATATTTGAAGGGCTAATTAGGAGGATTTGATTTGTTCCCAGTGGGCAGAATTAGGAACCAAGGAGAGAAATTGCAAAGAGACAGATTTAGGCATTGATGTAAAGAAAAACTTCCCAATGCTTGATCTCTCCAAAAGTAAATGGGGCTGCTTCTGGAGTTAATGGGTTTGCCCTCACTAGAGGCTTCAGACAACAGCTGGACAAAAACTTGTCACATATGTAGTAGAGGAATTTTGTGTTCACATTTGACTTGTATTAGGTGGTCTCAGAGGTCCCTTCCAGTTCTGGAGTTCTGTTTTCAAATCCAGCCTTTCTTTAAAGACCATTTGATCCACTCTCACTTCATCTTAAATATTATGTATTTGAGGTTCAGAAACATTAAAGAAATTGCCCCAAGTTATAGTTAATGGCTGAGCCTGAGGAAAAAAATGTAAATTCATGAACTAACTGGTGCTCACTGAATATTTATTTTTAGGTCAATAAGACATTTACAAGAAGCCTCAGCAACAGATGGAAAAGGTAAGTTCATTTATTTTTGTGGCCTCTTTTCTGATGCTTGAGACTCCATTAATTTAATAAGTTTGAGATTTTCCTGTACTTTTTAGTTGATATTGAGTGGTAGAGTAGGAAAAACTATTTGTTAACAAACTCATGTCCTTATTTAGTGGCAATCAGTGGAGATTCCTAAAATGAGTGTTTTTGGTTTTCCAATTGCCTGGCAAGCCAAGCCAGCTCTAAGTTGGGTTCATGTTGTTTTGTAGAGAAGCTGGTGTTCAAGATTCCAGGAACTTAGCTGCATGTGGGGGCTGGGAGGATTACTGTTTAACAGAATGACTCATTTCATCTCCCCTCTTTTGAGTGCGATTTTCACCTCACAAACTGAATTGGGAGCACACAATCCTGTCTCTGGGTGGGGAGAGATAACACGTCCTTGTGAAAATGAGTAGCATCACTTCTAGCCTATGGAGTTCAGATGGGTATGTGTAAAGCAGCCCTTCCTGCTATTTTCCTTCACAGTTGATTTAACAAGCTGCAGAAATAGATGTGTCCCTACTCATTTAAAATTATGACTTGGATAACCAGAAAGGACCTTTAAAATTTGCTGATTTTAAACAAGGGAGCAATTAACCTTTGCATTTTTTCCCCCTTAAATTTTTTGTAACCTGTTTTGGTTTTGTTTTGGGTTTTGTTTGTTTGTTTGTTTTTGTTTGTTTTTTTCCCCAATTACATGTAAAAACAATTTTTAAAATTTGTTTTAAAATTTTTTGTATTCCAAATTCTCTCCCTCAGTCACCTTCATTGGGAAGGCAGGCAATTTGATAAAGGTTATATATGTGCAGTCGTGCAAAACATATTTCCATATTGGTCATGTTGTGAAAGAAAACCAAGAAAAATAAGGTAAAAAGAGTATGCTTCGATCTGCCTTCAGACTCCATCTTTCTTTCTTTGGAGGTGGATACCATTTTTTCATTGTAAATCTTTTGGAATCTTTAGATCATTGCATTGCTGAGAATAGCAAGCCTTTCACAGTTGATCATCATACAGTATTGCTGTTACTGTGCACACTGTTCTCCTGGTTCCGAACACTTCACTTTGTATCAGTTCATGAAAGTCTTCCATGGTTTTTCGGAAAGCGTCCTACTCATCATTTCTTATAGCACAATAATATTTCACAACAGTCATATACCTTGTTCAGCCCTTTCCCAATTAATAACCATCCCCTTGATTTCTAATTCTTTGCCACCACAAAAAGAACTGCTATAAAAATTTTTTTACATATAGGTCCAATTCTTTTTTTTTTTTAAATCTTTTTGGGGGGCAGCTAGGTGACCCAGGGGATAGAGCTCCGGACTTGGAGTCAGGAAGACCTGAGTTCAAAACTGGCCTCAGACACGTAACACTTAACTAGCTTTGTGACCCTGGGCAAGTCATTTAACCCCATTTGCCTCACCATTAAGCAAAAAAAACAAAAAACAAACAAAAAATCTTTTTAGGATACAGACTGGTAGTAGTATTGCTGGGTCAAAGAGTATACATGGTTTTATAGCCCTTTGGGCATAGTTCCAAATAGCTTTCCAGAATGGTTGAATCAGTTCACAACTCCACCAACAGTGCTTTAGTGTCCAATTTCCCACATTCCCTCCTAACATTTGTCATTTTTCTTTTCTGTCATATTAGCCAGTCTGATAGGTATGAAGTGATATCTCAGACTTGTTTTAATTTGCATTTCTTCAATCAGTAGTGATTTAGAGCATTTTTTCATATGACTATAGATAGCTTTGCTTTCTTCATCTGAAAACTGCCTTTTCATATTCTTTGACCATTTATCAGTTGGGGAATGGCTTATATTCTTATAAATTTGACTCCGTTTTCTATATATTTGAGAAATATGGCCTTTAGCAGAAATACTTGGCTATAGAAAATTTTTCACTTATGATTACTGTGTATTTCCCTCCATCTTATTTCTTCCCCCTGTATGCCCTTCTCTCTTTCTCTCCCTTTCTCTCTGTCTCCTTTCACCCTGTCCCTCCTCAGAAATATTTTACTTCTGATCACTGCCTCCCTCAGTCTGCTCTCCTATCAGCACCACCTCTTCCCCTCCTACATGTAGTTCCCTCTTTGAGCCAATTCTGTTGAGAGTAAGGTTCAAGCATTCCCCCCTCCCATCTTCCCCTTTACTATAAAAGCTCTTTTGTACTTCCTTTATGAGATAATTTGCCCCATTCTACCTCTCCCTTCCCCCTTCTCCCAGTGCATCCCTCTTTCTCACCCCTTAATATTATTTTTTTAGATATCATCCCATCAGAGACATCTTTCTTTCTTACCATCCCTTAATTTTATTATGTTAGATATCATTTCATCATAGTCAACTTACACCTATGCTCTCTATATAGACTCCTTCTAACTGACCTAATAATGATAAAGTTCTTAGGAGTTACAAGTATCATCCTCCCATGTAAGAGTGTAAACAGTTTAACCCTATTGAATCCCTTATGATTTCTCTTTCCTGTTTACCTTTTCATGCTTTTCTTGAATCTTGTATTTGAAAATCAGATTTTATATTCAGCTCTGGTCTTTTCATCAGGAATGCTTGAAAGTCCTTTATTTAATTAAATATCCATTTTTCTCCCTGAAGGATTATACTCAGTTTTTGGTTTTGTTTTGTTTTGTTTTTTTGGCAGTTGGGGTTAAGTGACTTGCCCAGGGTCACACAGCTAGTAAGTGTCAAGTGTCTGAGTTTGGATTGGAACTCAGGTCCTCCTGACTCCGGGGCCGGTGCTCTATCCACTGTGCCACCTAGCTTCCTGTCTTCCAGGAATTCTTTTTGGGTGTGAGACCAATTCACATTTTTCTTTTAGGCTTTGGATGTAGCTGTTTTGACTTTGTTGTCATCTTTGTGTTTTGAGCTTCTCTGTCACCGTAGTAACTTTCTGTGGTCAGGTTCTTTTTTTGTTTGTTCATTTTTCCATCTGTTTCTTGACTTTTAACTTTTATGTTAAAGTTGGACTCTGCTCCTGGGGTAGAGGGGGCATTGTCCCGAGCATCAGGTTTTTCATATTCCTGTTTTCAGAGGTAGCTCTAGAGGTCAGTAAGTTTTCAGTTCTTTCAAGGTAGTATCATCTGAGGAGAGGTGTGGTCATTTCTTTCATGGCTTGTGCTCTGGTTTGTGAGTGACCACAAACACTCTTTTCTGCCTTGGACCACAGTTCCTACTGCTGCTAGTGCTTCTCCTCACCCTGGGACAGTGACCTGAAACTCAGTATGGGCAATGCAGCAGAGTCCTGCTCCAGTGCCAGCAGAAGGTCACCTGTAATCTCCTTCTGACCAATTCTGTGATCCCCTTTCTATTTGTGGGCTGAGGACTCCAGAAGCTACTGCTGCTGATTCAGTCACTCCCATGGTGTGTTGCTGGCTTGTCGGTTTGTGGCCCACACTAGACTGAGCTCCACTCACACCCTAGTGAAATAGACCTTTCCTGCTGACCTTCTAAATTGTCTTGGGTTGGAAAATTGTCTCACCCCATCCATTTGTTGATCCCGCCACTCCAGAATTCGTTTTGAGGTGTTAGTTTAAAGTTGTTGGGAGGGGAATTTAGGAGATCTTAGGCCTTAACTCAACCATCTTGGCTGTGCCCTGTAACGTTTAAAAAATATATATATATATATATATATATATATATATATATATATATATAATTTTTTTTCCTCTTTAAAACTACAATGCAGTTAGAGGACTGAGGGATATTTCCATCATTTCTAATCCATCCTATGCACTGTAGCCTAATCTATGACAAGAGTTATACATAAGAAATGTCATTCCTGGGCTCAGAACCCTGCAGCACATCAGCTTCTTAAGGAATAAAGTTAAATACCTTAAGTTGGTATTCAGTCTAGCATATCACACTGCAGCATGGTTTAGAAGAAAAAACTCTAGTCTTGGAGTTAGGAAGAGCTGATTTTAAATCCTGCCTCATAAAGAATTGTAAATTGAGAGGATGCCCATCAATTGGGGAATGGCTGAACAAGTTGTGGTATATGAATGTAATAGAATACTACTGTGCTATAAGAAATGATAAGCAAGCAGACCTCAGAAAAACATGGAAAGACTTGTATGGACTGATGCTGAATGAAGTGAGCAGAACCAGGAGAACGTTGTACACAATAACAGTCATGCTGTGCAATGACTAACTTTGATAGATTTAGCCCTTCTCAGCAATGCAAGTATCTAAGACATCTCCAAAAGTCTCATGATGGAAAATGCTGTCCATATCCAGAGAAAGAACTATAGTCTGAATACAGATCGAAGCATACTATTTGCTCTTTTTTTTTCTTTTGTTTTGTTTTGTTTCCTCTGTCTTGCAGTTCCTCTTACTGGTTCTAATTCTTCTTTACAACATGACTGATGTGAAAATATGTTTAATAAGAAAGTATATGTAGAGCCTGTATCAGATTGCATGCTGTCTTGGGGAGGGAGGGGGAGAAAATTTAAAACTCAAAAGGTTATGGAAATGATTGTTGAAAACTAAAAATAAATTAATTAATTTTTTTTAAAAGCCTATAAAAATACTAAAAAAAAAATCCTGCCTCAGACACATGTCAGCTGGGTGATCCTGGGCAAGTCACTTAATACTTTTGTACCTCAGTTTCCACATTTGTAAAATGAGGGGGTGGACTCAGTGGCCTGCCAAGGCCCTTCCATCTTTGACCCTATGATCCTGTGATTCCATCTTCCTCATAGTACTCCCTTCCACATATCCCACAATCTGGACCAATTAGAATGCAGTATTTGCAGTTTTCTTACACAAGTGTGATGCTTTCACACCGTTCCCAGTGCTTAGAATGCCTTTCACCTGTTGTTTAAATTTTAACTCAGATGCCATCCCTCCAGAAAATCTTCCCTGATTCCCTTCAGACTTGAAATATCTTTTTACTTACGCCTTTTTACATAATGCATAATACATATTAATGAATCTGTCATATTCCCCTATTACAGAGTACGTTCCATGGTGGCAGCATCTCCAACAGTACCACAGAGTCCTGCACATAATATTTGTTGAGTTGACTTTTATTGCTATAGGTGTTAGGCTCATAAATTGGCCATTCAAACATCATAGCAGATTCTAGTCCTTTTTCAAATATGAACCCTGATGGTAGCCATAAGATTGCACACATAAGGGGCAGCTAGGTGGTGCAGTGGAGAGAGCACTGGCCTTGGAGTCAGGAGGACCTGAGTTCAAATGTGCCCTCAGACACTTGATACTTACTAGCTGTGTGACCCTGGGCAAGTCACTTAACTCCAGTTGCCTCACCAAAAAAAAAAAAAAAAAAAAAGATTGCACACATGGTAATGTTGGTACTGTTTCTTTACACATACTGATCTCTCATTTAATGGAGTTGCATTTGTATGTGTGTAAGTTTATTATCATTATTCAACAACTGTATCATATTGTTGATTTATTTAATCTTATCAGCTAAAATCCTTAGATCTTTTTCATATGAAATATTACCAGTCCATTTCTCCCAAATCAAATACTTCTGTCCAATTTTTTTTATTTTTAAATAAAAATTTTTATTGATATCTTTTGGTTTTGTATCACTTATACAAAATATATATGAAAGATAACCAGTGTATCTCTCCGTCTTCCCCTACCCAAAGTGCCATTCTTTATAATCAAGAATAAAAAAGAGCAAAAAAACCCAATTCAGCAAAACTAAC
The DNA here is from genome assembly GCF_900497805.2 of Vombatus ursinus. Classification (NCBI taxonomy): domain Eukaryota; kingdom Metazoa; phylum Chordata; class Mammalia; order Diprotodontia; family Vombatidae; genus Vombatus; species Vombatus ursinus. Next base: position 9,439,709 of record NW_020954571.1, on the reverse strand, counting down.
CAAAATACTCCAAAGGTTTGACGTTATTGTATACAGTGTACCATACCCATAGTCACCTACCTCTTTGAGAAAGTGGGGAGGGGTGTCTTCTTATTTCTCTTCTTTGGGGCCAGGCTTGTCATTATAATTTCTCAGCGTTCAGTTTAGATTGTTTTGATGTTGTTCTTTCCATTTACATTTTAGTCATAGTTTATTTTGGTTTTCTTGTTCAGCTTACTGCATTTTCCATTATTTCCTGTATGTTTTTACATGCTTCTTTGCATTCACCATAGTCATCATTCTTACAGCATAGTAATATTCCATTATATTAATGTACCACAACTTGTTAGCCATTCCTCAGATGGTGGACATCTACTTTATTTCCAGTTTTTTGCTATTATATTGTGGTGTATATGGGACCTTTCTTTTTGTCATTGACCTTCTTGGGGGTATACCATTAGCAATGGAATCTCTGAAACATTGGTTATTGACATTGTAGTTTCTTTCTCTGTATTATTACAAATTGCTTTCCAAAATGGTTGGATTAATTCATAACTCCACTAATAGTGAGTTGAGTTACATTTTGAGAGCAGAGTAATCTTCTTACGTAAAGCAAATGATCAAATCTTAGAGCTGGATATGCTTTTAAGGTCATTTAACCCAACTCCCTTATTTTATTGGTGAAGAAGCTGAGGCCCAGAGAGGAGAGATCAGAGCAGTGACCAAATGAGAACTTGAACACATGCCTTTGGCTACATATACAGTGGCTTTCCACTTATGTTACTGATGGCTAAAAAGAAAGATTTTTTTCCCCCTCAGTTTTCTTTATTAAATTTAGGTATTCAGAGTTTCTTCTGGCATTGTGGTATGTTAATTTCCATTGTTCCAATTCTGATTAAAAAAAATTTTAAATTCTGAGAAGCACTTT
>NW_020954571.1:9430974-9438792 GCF_900497805.2 Vombatus ursinus | reverse complement strand
TGAAAGCATGGGACAATCACTGTTAACAGCATTTGTTAACTTATTGTTAATGTTTTCCTTCCATTAACCACCAGCAGTTGGTCCCAAGTACCCAATAACATTTCACTTGAACTTAGCCAGAATGCCAATCCCCAATAATACCTGATGGCACTTTTTGTTCTACGGAGATTTCTGCTTGTGAATAAAGCTGTATTCTATGCTGTCCCAGGTTGAGAGAATACCAGGAGGGGATCATAATTGCTGTCCAAGATCCTCAGTGAAGGGAAGCAGAGTTGAGCAGGCATCCATTGTATTTGTGGCCTGAAGCAGTACCATACAGCCTGCCTGGCAGTTTATGGTTTTTCCACAAGGTGACAGCATGGGGCCTATCGAGCAGTGACCAATTTTGAAAGGAGAGACAATATACAGAATGACAGAAAATGGAGAGGGACTGGGATGACAAAAGTAATACTTTGTTTAATTTACCACAAATGAAATGGGCCAGAAATGTAACTCTTTCCTCCACTTGTAGTTTCTTACCTCTTCACCTCTGAAGTTATAAAGCAGCTTGCATACTTACATCTGTAAAGGGTATTTAATAGGTTATAATAGGTTATAGAGCAGGTTATAATAGGTTAGGCTAAGATAGATGCTGTTTAATCTGGACAGGCCTTTGGTTTTCCTGGCTTAATCTTTCTCTGTCCAACAGGTTATTCCTTCCTGGTGCTTCCTTTTCTGCTCCATATCTGGAATCCTACCTACCCTGGAAATTTCTGTACTTGGAATATTGTGGATTAGAAACTTCTAGTTTCCCAGCTAATTGGCTAGCCCCTGCCTGTGACCTCAGAGGCGGAAACCAAATTATACCTGCCTGCCTGAATCCCTCCTCTTGCTATAAGATACCAAAGCAGCTCTGGTCCAGGGCCTGCTCTGATCTCCATACTCCCCAGGTAATACCTGAGTGATCATGCCTCCCAGATTACTTGACCTGTCCTGAAGCATTGATCCAGGAGTTCTAGTGCTTCATGGACTCCTTTTTCTTACCCTGAATTAAAAGCTGTCCCCTTCCTGAGGCTTCCTGGTGATATATTTTCCCCATCCCACTTGGATGGTGTTTTTCTCAGGCTTAGTGTAAAGAGATTTGAGAGTTATCCTAGTTTGGAGCTACCCATCCTAGCCCCATTGAGACAAGAAGGTTGAGGTACTATCCTTGCTTAGATGTTGTTTCTGGCCCAGTGTAAAGAGAACATGAGTAGGCTGCCCTTGTACTCTTCACTTGTCCTTACTTCCTGTTTCCTTGGCCTCCTGGTTTGCCACATGGCTTTTCCTTTTTAGTCTTCCCTTAAATATGCCAAATAAAAGGGCCTGTTGCTTTTAGTATTGATTGGCATGTCTAATTCTTTGGCAGAGCCCTTGGACTCTGACAGATGTTATATGTTGGTTCATGGCAGTACATTTATGTTGTTGCATGTTTTTGTATTATTCAGAACTTTTTTGATCAAACATTTTGGGAGACTGTTAATGGTTTGGAAATTTTTAGTCAAAGGAGCTATGCTGCATGCAGTCTGAAATCTGCTGCTGCTTGGGAGCTCAGGGTAACACCACAAACAAGAAAGCAGATCTTTAGTAGAAATAAGTTTTTAAAATGAATATATGTTTCTTTCTTTGGGCTGGTGTGATATATTGTAACAAAGCTAAATTAGGTATACCGATCTAACTTCAGGTTCTTGGGTGATTGTTTTAATTGTCCATCTGTTTGAGCATTCAGCAGTAGAGCTGTTGTAAAGGTCTCACCTGACTGATGGCAATAGAAAACATAACAGAACTTGATAGAAGGAGATGATAGCATTTTAAACTGGAAGGAACCTTAGAGATACTTAACCTTTTTTTATATGGAACCCTTTGGCTGTCTGGTGAAGTTTAATGGATCCTTCTCAGTAAAATGATGTTTTTAAATACATAAGATGCAACATATAATATTTTAAAGGAAACCCGTTATATTGAAATACAGTCATCAAAACATTTTTAAAAACAAGTTCATTGACCTAGGTTTAGAACCCCATATCTGACATAGCCCCTTATTTTATAAGTGAGGGAATAAAAGGTTAAAGAGCTGAAGTGATTTGCCAAGGCCACTTCATGGGACTCATAATTATATACAGCAGAGCCAGAATTTGAACTTGGGTTTTGTTTCCTGTTTTACTTGAAAGTATTGGACTGGAGATAGCATGGACCCTTGGGCTTTAAATTCTTATCCTCATTGACTCATGTGATACTGGCTTTCTTCCTAAGGTTTTGCTTTTTTATTTCATGTATGTCTAGATTCTAATAATAGTGATATTTATTACCTGTTATTACTAATTATGGTAATAATAAGCTTGCATTTATATAGTGCTGATTTATATAGTGCTGTACAAATATTATCTAATTTGATACTTGCAATAACCCTGGGAGATGAGTACTATCATTATCCCTACTTTACAGATAAGGAAAGTAAGGCAGACAGAAGTTAAGTGACTTTCCCATGTTCACATAGTTAGTAAATATCTAAAGCCAGATTTGAACGCAGGTCGCCTTGACTCTAGGTCTGACACTATCTTCTGCACTACCTAGCTTCTAACTTTTATATAGTATTTAGGAATTGCAAAGCACTTTACATATATTATCTCATCCTTGACTGCTTACTATCTCTCATTCCCCATATCTCATCTATTGCCAAGGCCTATTGGTTTTACCTTTGCAACATCTTTCCAGTATGTTCCCTTCTGTCCTCTGACTCTGCCACCACTCCAGTGCAGGTCCTTATCACCTTGATAAAAAATAGATTGGTGAGTCCTAGTGTCCTCAAAGAAATTCACTCAGACAGTCTCCAAGTTAAAGAAAGGTATTTATTGGGGTAATGCACCCAAGTGGGCCTGCTGCCATGTGGGAGACACAGAGCATAGGTGGCAGGCCCTGCTCCTCTAAGGGAGCAGAGTGGCCCCTGCTTCCCGAAGGAAGCAGAGGTGGGTACTGGGGTTAGGTTCTGGTTTAAATACAATTTTATGGAATGGGGGAAAGGGGACAAGAGAATGGGAGGAGCAGGCAGGGCTCCAAAATGCCTGGGGTATCAGGTAGTCTGGAGATGCCTTTTTCATACAGATAAGCAGAGAGAATAGGAAAGAGGAGGAGAAGAGTTGTTCTGGAATTGAGGGTACTCTGTGAAAGCACACAGGTAAGTCCACAGTGGGCGCTTCAATGCATAGTCTTCTTTGCTCACTTTCTGGCTGGTCACATTTTGCATCTTATTTCTTATCTCACATCCTGCATCCTGCTTGCTTCATCTGCTTCAAATTCTCCTTTCTACCTCATTAACCTCATGCCTGGACTGCACATTAGTCTGCTGGTTGGTCTCCTGGCCACAAGTCTGTCCCCATTCTAATCCATCTTCCACTCAGCTAAAGTGATCTATGTTCCCGAAGTGCAGTTCCGACCATGGTACCCCTCCCTTCTACTGAATAGGTTCAGTAAATGCTGCCTATCATCTACAGGCTCAAATATAAAATTCTCTGTTTGGCATTCCAAACCCTTCATTATCTCCCCCAGAAAACACACACACGTGCACACACACACACACAAACACACACACACATTCTCTCTCTCTTCTCTTTTTACACCTTACACCTCACCATAAACTTCTGTGGTCTGGTAGCCCTGGCCTTCTTGTGAAACAAGACAATCTATCTCTCAGTTCTGGGCATTTTCTCACGTAGCTGTAATTCTCTCACACCTATTAATGCTCTCCCTCCTTATTTCCACCTCCTGGCTTCCCTGACTTTCAAGTCCCAGCTAAAATTCTACCTTCTACAGGAAGCCTTCCATAGTCCCCCTTAATGCTAGTGCCTTCCCTCTGTTGATTATCTCCAGTTTATCCTATATATGGCTTGTCTGTACATACTTGTTTGTATTTTGTCTCCTCCTTTAGACTTTGAGCTCCCTGAGGGCAGGGACTATCTTTTGTCTTTTTTGGTATCCCTAGCACTTAGCACTAGGCCTGACACAGTGCTTAATAAATGCTATTGACTTACTAACTAAAGGCAAATTTACTTCTAGGTGGAAGTTACTTTTCCTGATCTTACTAGCTATAGCTGCCCTTAGATTTTTTGTCCTGCAGACTTACTTCTGTGGTGCATATCCTGGGAGGAGGCTTAATTGAGACTTAAATTTACTGCCATGGAATTACCCTACCTCCACTATTTACTGGCTATTATTACCCTAGAGCCTGGAATAATAATAGCCTTCAAATCCTGTAAAATCCCCTTCTCATCCAGATTTCATTACCTTGTAAGAATGGCTTGGTAAAGTACACCATGAGTTCAATAAGCAGTTTCTCTTCTACTGGTCATTCATTTTACCTCTGCCATTGGTGAAGAATTGAAGTTCTCTCAGGAAATACTCTATTGTTTAGCTTCTAGATAACCTTCAGAAGTATTAAGTAGATTGAGATTGGCTAACCCCCAGGTTTATGGATTGAGTGTTTTTTTTTTTAAGCTGTTGCAGTGTTCTGAAAGTAAGCCCACATATCCACCAAACCATATTCATTATGTACTATTTTCTTGACATCTGAAAAGCATTTATTAGGTAATAAACCCTTGAGCTTAGCATGGTCGTGATGGCTATGTTACAGGAATAGAAACTGAATCAAAGGCTGCTTGATCCTTTTTCTCTTTGGCCACTGTCACTGTGGAGCTGACTACAGACTTATGTGGCCAGATGCTAGTGGCTATTTAAAATTCCCATTAGATCTGAGGGATTCATGCCAGAGAACTGTTTTATTTCAGTATGTTCCTATCAATGACCACAGTGAAAAAGTATTTGTGGGAATGAAGGAAAATGATCTTTGTTTGCCTCATGGCCATGGCCCATCTTGCTTGGATAAGAAAATAGCTCTACATTTACTGATTTTTTTTTTGGTTTTTGTTTGTTTTTAAATAGATTTTTATTGCTATCTTTTGTTTTTACATCACCTACATTTACTCTTACATCCTTTTCCCTCCCTCTCCCAAGAGAGCCATCCCTTATTTTAAAAGGAGAGATAATAAATATTCAGTGATATTAATCAACACATGAAAATCTAACATTATTTGCCGTTTTCCACACCCATGGATGCTCTCATCTCTGGGCAGGGGGAGGGAAGAGAACAGAGGGATGTCTTCCCATATCTTTTCAGGGACCAAGCCTGGGTCTTTATAATTTTGAAACATTCAGTTTATAGTTTTATGATGGTTATTATTTCCATTTATGTTGTTGTCATTGTGTCTATTATTGTGTCCTTGTATCTTGGCTTTGCCTCACTTTGCATCGGTTCATATACATCTTTCCATGTTTTTCTGTATTAATTATATTTATAATTTCTCACAGAAGAGTAACATTCCATTACTTTTATGTACTGCACTCTGTGTTGTCCTTCCTTATGATGAGCATCTGCTTTATTTCCACATCTTTGCTATCACAGAAAATACTGCTATAAAGATTTTGGTGTCTAAGGTACCTTTCTAACACTTTTTTGGTTACTAACCTTAGGCTTTGAGTCTTGTCATTTAAATTAAGGGTTGTTGTGAGGATCAAATGAAATAATATTTATAACAAGTGCTTAGCACCGATCTTGGCACACAGTAAGTGCTATATAAATGCTTATTTCCTTCCCTTTTACATGTATAAGGAGGCACTAATATATTCTGGCTACGTGTGGCTTAAAGCTCTACCTACTTAGTGCTTAGTACACTGCTACTTCCTTTCAAATCTTTAAGTCTTCATTTCCTCTGAGTTATTCTTGCCATCCTTTCTACTTCTAATAGGGAAAGACCCCTACCTGTGGATTTCTTTAAAATCTGGGTTTATATCATTTGCTTACGAATTTTTCTTTTCTTTGAATGAATCAGGTGCTTGGCTCTTTACTCTTCTTGCCCCATGTTTTCTGGCACATCTCTGATTATAAATATCTATCTGAGCTAATCTTTATAGAAGTCTTTTCCCTGCATTTGATTGAGAACCTAGTTGCAATTACAGCTTTGTCAAACCTGCATCATCACTTAATTTTCAAGTAGAAGTGAAATAATTGATTCTATTGACACTGAAGATTATTGGGAATATAGGTCTTTTCTAAGTAAGCTTTAGACACTGGCACAAAAGCTTTAAGAAGGGAGGGATATTCTTCTGAAGTGCAATAGAAAAATGTGTTAATATTCCAGTCATATTTGGATTATGCTTTGGAGGCTTCACAAAAGACAAAATTATGTATATTGGGGTGTAGAAAAAAACCTTGAGTATTTTAATGTTTCTCTTAAGGCTCATGAGATACAGTTATCCTCCCCCTCTTCCTTCAGTGTTATGTTATAATGTAAGGATTCCTTTATTTTGCTTAATATAGAACAGAAAAATTCTCAGCTGCAGACTTGTGCTGTTTTCTCCTCATGAGTGTGTGAGTAGTGCTTTGAAACTTGGTGCAGTCTGGTCACGAATGGCTAGCTATTTCCTAAGGCACTGCAGCATGTCACAGTCAGCATTGCTACTGAACAAAATACATTAGGACCACAGCTTCCCAGGCATCGTTCTTTATGGGCAGTAGAATGAGCATTCAAGGGAAAGATAGCCTCACCCTCTTCCTGACACCCCCCTGGAAATTTTTCACATTATTCTACCATATCTAGACCTCACTAACTTTTTACAACTCAAAAAATGTTTTATTGGTGTTTTTTTTTTCATACCCTGGGCGCTCTGATCATAAACATCTACCATAAAATTAAAAAAAAAAACGAAACAGGCAAAACAAATAGATACAAGGATCACATTTGACTGCATATGCAACAGTTTGCTCCTGTGGTTCACCACCTCTCTACTGAGAGGAAATGTGTTTCCTCAGTCGTTTGGACCCAAAATTAAACTGGTCTGGTTTTTTATGTTTTTTATTTTCATTATTGTTGTCATCATATATATTGTTTTCTTGTTTCTTCTTTTTTCATTACATTAATTCATACAAATCTCCCCATGTTTCTCTGAATTCTTCATATTTGTCATTTTTTATAGCACAATAATATTATATTACATTCATATACTGCTATTGGTTCAACCATTACCCAATTACTTCCAATTATTTTATGACTAGAAAAAAATGATGTTGTCAACATTTTCATGTGTGTGAGAATTTTATTTCTGTCATTTGCTTGATTGGAGGATATACGTAGTAAACTCACTGACTTTGAATTCATAGGATGTTGCATAACACTTAAGTGACTTGTTCGGATGCCATCTCGTAGACCTAGGCACTGCTTAAATAGATTTTTTTTAAAGTAAGACCCATTTTCTCACCATGCCATTGTTAGGAAAGCACTATTTATTTCTCTTTTGAAACACGAGCTTAGGGGGCAGCTAGGTGGCTCAGTGGATAGAACACTAGCCCTGAAGTCAGGAGTACCTGAGTTCAAATCCAGCCTCAGACATATAATACTCACTAGCTGTGTGATTCTGGGCAAGTCACTTAACCCCAATTGCCTCACTAAAAGAAAAAAAAAGAAAGAAAGAAAGAGAAATAAACAAATTTAACAAATAAAATAAAACCACATAAATCATTGGCATTTCTATATGTTACTAACAAAGCCCAACATCAAGAGATAGAAAGAGAAATTCCATTTAAAGTTACTATAGACATTATGAAATATTTGGGAATCTATCTGACAAAACAAAACAAACCCAGGAACTATATAAACACAATTACAAAACACTTTTCACACAAATAAAGTCAGATCTAAGTAATTGTTTTTGCCTTTTTTTTTTTTTTTTTTTTTTTTTTTTTTTTTGGTG
>NW_020954571.1:9373410-9430874 GCF_900497805.2 Vombatus ursinus | reverse complement strand
TTTTTTTTTTTTTTTTTTTTTTTTTTTTTTTTGGTGAGGCAGTTGGGGGTAAGTGACTTGCCCAGAGTCACACAGCTAGTGGGTGTCAAGTGTCTGAGGATGGATTTGAACTTGGGTCCTCCTGACTCCAAGGCAGAGCTCTATCCACTGCACCACCTAGCTGCCCCTAGATCTAAATAATTGGAAAAATATCAGTTGCTCATGGATAGGCCGAGCTAATATAATAAAAATGACAATTCTACCTAAATTAATTTACTTATTCAGTGTCATACCAATCAAACTACCAAAAATTATTTTATAGAGCTAGAAAAAAATAATAAAAAAAATTATCTGGAAGAACAAAAGGTCTAGAATATCAAGGAAATTAATGAAAAGAAATGCAGGGGAAGGTGGTCTAGCTGTATCAGATCTTGAATTGTATTTTAAAGCGGCAATCATCAAATCTACTTGATACTAGCTAAGAAATAGAGTGGTAGATTAGTGGAAAAGAGTATTTCAAGACCCAGTAGTCAATGACTTTAGTAATCTACTGTTTGATAAATCCAAAGACTCCACCTTCTGGGATGTGAACTCATTATTTAACAAAAACTGCTGGGAAAACTGGAAAATAGTATGGCAGAAACTAGGCATAGAGCAATATCTTACACCATATATCAAGATAAAGTCAAAATGAGTACATGATTTAGTTATAAAGGCTGATATGATACTATAAGCAAACTGAGAGAACAAGGAATAGTTTACCTGTCAGATATATGAAGAAGGGAAGAATTTGTGACCAAACAAGAGATAGAAAACATTATGAAATGCAAAATGGATGGTTTTGATGACATTAAATTGAAAAGTTTTTGCACAAACAAACCCAATGCAACCAAGATTAGAAGGGAAGCAGAAAGCTGGGAAACAATTTTTACAGCCAGTGTCTCCGATAAAAGCCTCATTTCTAAAATATATAGAGAACTGAGTCAAATTTATAAGAATCATTCCCCAATTGATAAATGGTCAAAGGATATGAATAGGCAGTTTTCAGATGAAGAAATTAAAGCTATCTATAGTTATATGAAAAAATGCTCTGAATCATTGATTAGAGAAATGCAAATCAAATCAACTCTGAGGTACCACACCACACCTATCAGATTGGCCAAGATGACAAAACGAGAAAACGATAAATGTTGGAGAAGATGTGGGGAAATCAGAACACTAATGCATAATACTAATGTTGGTGGAGTTGTAAATTGATCCAACTATTCTGGAGAGCAATTTGGAACTATGCCCAAAGGGCTATAAAACTGTGCATACCTTTTGACCCAGCAATACTACTTCTAGATCTGTATAGCCAAGAGATCATAAAAATGGGGAAAGGACCTACATGTACAAAAATATTTATAGCAACTCTTTTTGTGGCAGCCAAGAAATAAGGAGATGCTTATCAATTGGGGAGTGGCTGAACAAGTTGTGGTAGATGAATGTAATGGAATACTATTGTGCTGTAAGAAATTATGAGCTGGAGGACTTCAGAAAAACCTGGAAAGACTTGTATGGACTGATGCTGAGTGAAGTGGGCAGAACCAGGAGAAGGTTGTACACAGTAATAGCCATGTTGTGCTGTGACTAACTTTGATAGACTTAGCTCTTCTGAGCACTGCAAGGATCTAAAACACCTCCAAAAGACTCATGATGGAAAATGCTATCCACATCCAGAGAAACACCTCTGGAGTGTGAATGCAGATGGAAGCAAACTATTTGCTCTCTTTTTCTTTTGTTGTTTCTCCTTTCTTATGGTTCCTCCCATTGGTTCTAATACTTCTTTACAACATGACTAATGTGAAAATATGTTTAACAGGAATGTATATGTAGAGCCTATATCAGAATGCATGTTGTCTGGGGGAGGGGAGGAGAAAATTTAAAATTCAAAAGCTTATGGAAGTGAATGTTGAAAACTAAAAATAAATAAATTTAAAAAAAAATCGGTGTCGATTCCAGACCTATGCTCATAAGTTCTTGATCCTATTATCGCTCTATAGTTTCTAGATTGGAGCAGGAGATAATATATTTAGTTTTTGTTAGTTGTTCATTTGTACTCATTGCCTTTGAGTATTCCTTGGCTAGTATATGTAAGCTATAGCTAATTTACTTGTGCCTAGGTTGCTGTTATTATCAAGCTCTTCTTATTCAATTAACATAAGTATTCAGGGAAGGTCAGATTTATTCATCTAAGAAAGTTTTGTTGGTTGCTTTCCAGGCTATGCCTGCAGACTATGACCTTTTTCATTTTCAAGTATGTTGCTGAATTGCAGATAAGGAAAGCAAAGTAAGAAAGATGTATGGAAACTCAGATTCTAGTTTAGGATGGAATGTTTGACTGACACAGCTCACAGTATTGCAGGTGCTGGCCATGTAGACTAACTGGAGATGTAGAAGGAAATGGTCAGGTGCAGAATCTAAGAATATTTTAGGGTCAGTAAGACAGACCATTATTTGAAGGTGACTTTGCTAGAGAAATTTTAGAGGAAAAGGTAGGGAAAGGTTTAACTCTGCCATTACTGACAAAGGATTTTACAGAATGAGATTATCTTAAAAGAGCATAGTATCTTTACCACTGGCACAAGTACTTTTTAAAAACTGTATAATGACCAGAATTTCAAGAATTATAGTGTTTCAGTTTTCCATTCATCTGTGGGTCAGTAGTTTTTTGTTTTTGTTTTTGTTGTTTAATCATTTCAGTTGTATTCAACTCTTCATGACCCCATTTGGGGTTTTCTTGGCCAATATACTGGAGTTGTTTACCATTTCCTTCTCCAGCTTACTTTACAGATGAGAGAGACTGAGGCAAACTGGGTTAAGTGACTTGCCGAGGGTCACATAGCTAATAAGTGTCTGAGGATGGATTTGAACTCATGAAGATGAGTCTTCCTGATTCCAAGACCAGTACTGTATCTACTGCCCCACCTAACTCCCCTCAATAGTTTTATAAGAGGTCAAATATGAACACCTTCCCCCCACCGCTATAGATGCTTTTGTTTTTCTATACCATATGAATCATTCAGTATTAATTTCTTAAACTAAATAGATGATGATGACTGAGCATTGTTGGTCTTGTGTTTTGAGTCACTGTTGTGTTGCATCCTACCCCTAGGGTTCTGACTTTGTCAATCCCTACATTATTTATTTAGTCATTCTGTAATCATTTAGGATATTCCTCAGGGAAATGAAGGAGACTGCCTCTGCCTAGAAAATAAAGGAGATCCCCTCCCTTGGTCAGCACACAGAGTAAGAGCACACAACGAGAAGCTTGCGGGGAGGGGCCTGTCTACGTGCTCCGATCTGAGGGGGAAGAGAGAATCACAGAGACATGGTCACTTGTAGATACGTGTTTGTCCTTCAGCAAAAGCAGCAGTACACCAATAGCTCGGGTCAAGCACTGACCCTTTAAACAAGAATTTGAAGAGATGTTGGCTTTGGGGATGTTTGTACTTCTCCCTTGTGTTAAGATCCCCTGGAAGTAAGGTAAGGCACTTGGCCTTACATTCTTGAGGTTTTGTGGTGGTGGCTATTGTAGTTTTTAAACAGTATAGGAAAAATTGTACATATGGTCCTCAGATGTTTGAGGTGAAAGGGAATGTTAGTCCAGGCCATTCCTTCATCTTACAGAAAAGGAATTTAAGGCCCTAGGAGGCAAAGTCAGGTTATACATACACAGTAAGGCTGTGTCAGAATTGGAATTAGAACCCATGTCTCCTGACTTAAAAGTTTAGTGTTTTTCCATGCTATTGATTTACACCATTATTTTCCCTTTCTTGTGGTAGGACCAGAAATAGCAATTTCTCCCACTCCCCTTCCTCTTGCTAGTTCCTTCCTCCCCCAATTAACAATCCCTTTGGCACCTAGCTTTAGTATTTTCAAAAGAATCATTTAGCAGGCAATGCTTTGTAGCTCGAGTGAAATCCTCTTGTGAAGAATAGCAATCTGAAGCTCAGGATTCCAGCCCTCTGATAGCTACATCACTGACTCATTGCATAACCCTGGGGAAATGTCACATGCTGCCTAGCTAGGAGGAGCAGCTCTCTGTTTTCCCTTCCTACCAGTGAGACATCATCTTCCATTGCCTGCCCAGCATCCTGACTCATCATTTGCCAATCAGAGCTGTTGGCACCCATGGACTACCCAGGGCTCTGAATGTCTCCACTTCATGATTTTTTTCCTATTTCCTTTTATAAGCCCGAATTTCAAACCAGGTTTGACAACCACTGTTACACCATAGGAGCACAGAATTTAGACCTGAAGGGACCTGATCTCAAACCCTCTTCATTTTTCACATAAAGAAACTGTGGCCCAAAGAGGTTGAGGTGGCTTGTCCAAGGTCACAGAGGTAGTACATATCAAACTCTAACTGGGCTCCTGGTGCTTCTTCCACTGCATGCCACAGTTTCATGTGCCTTAGTTAGTCTTACCCTACAAAACCATTCCAGTAAATAACCACTTTAACACTTTGTCTTCCACTTAGAAGCCTGCAACTAAAATCTGAGAAAGTGACACAAGATCCTATTACTTCACATGCCTGCAAGTAGCAATCACTTTTCAGTTATGCCTACTACATGACTGATTAGTAAAGGCAGAAACATTTTGATAGTTCCATTTTTTTCCTTTATGTCCAATAGACATATGTTTCTTAGAAACAAAACCCAGGTTATCTAGAATGTCATAACTCACCCTTTGAAGTGGCATGGCTCTTGTTTAAGTTGACTTATCTTAATTGATACTTGTTTCTGAATTTTCCTACTATGTTTCCATAAAGGTTCACAGACTGCTTATCTTCAGCGTATTCCCCAGTTCTGAGAACAGTTGACACACCCCTTTGGTGTGCCATAATGAAGACACTGCTCTGGACAAGGAAGGAGATGAGGGTAGGGGGTAGGATTCCTTTTCCATTAAAACAAACCTCTGCTTTTAATTCTCGCTCTGACAGGATAGAAGTAATACTCCCAGTATAGTTTTATGAAATGAACCTAATGTGCTTGGAAAGTACTTAGAAATACAAGCATAATACTTAAATAAGTAACACTTGTGTGTGCAGTAGCAGTTTCTCAAGTGAAGCCAGCCAAGATACATACAGGTCCCATTTGTCAGATTTCTCAGATAAGCAAAATGGAAAAGTAAAAATGTAAGCATTTAAAAATGAGTGAATTAGGGGCAGCTAGGTGGGGCAGTGGATAGAGCACTGGCCCTGGAGTTAGAAGGACCTGAGTTCAAATTCAGCCTCAGACACATAACACTTACTAGCTGTGTGACCCTGGGCAAGTCACTTAACCCCATTGCCTAGCCAAAAAATAAATAAATAAATAAATCTAAAAATTAAAGAAAAAAAAAGAATGAATTGCTGCTCCTTGTCTCTTATTCACCAAGGTGAACAGAAATAGGTGCGGCACATTGCTTTCTTAGGAAAAGTCTCAGTTCACTCAGTAGATAACTAAAGATGTTTATATAGGGGTAGGTTGAGAGGCTGTTAACTATTTCTTTGTCCTCCTGACAATCTAAATATTGAGGTGTTATTTTTCTTCCACGAAACAAAAAAGACTAAATGATAGTTTATAAATGCTCATAGGCGTTAAATGATGGAAGAACGAGAGAAGTTAAAAAGATTTTAAGGGTAAGAGGTAGTGAAGAGAGCCTTTATTGGTGAATGTACTGTAATACAGTTTTCATAAAAGCACATGTTCATGTGTATGTCCCTCTGTTCTTATCTATTCCCCTATATCTTATTCTGTTCTTACCTATTAACTCTATTCTTTCCTATCTGAGCTTCCCTGTTGAGAGCACCATCATTTTCCCAGTCACCCAGACTCGGGATCTCAGTGTCACTTTGACTTCTCACTCTCATTCTACCCATTTAATCCATTGTCAAATCTTGTGTCTACCTTCACAGCATGGCTTATACACACCCTCTTCTCTTCACTCATGTAGCCACATAACTAGTTCAGACCTTTACCACCTCTCACCTGAACTATTGCAATAGACTTCTGATTGGTCTCCCTGCCTCAAGTCTCTCCCCACTCCAATCCATCCTCCACACACCTGCCAAAGTTATCTTCCTAAAGTCTAAATCTGACCACATCACACATACCTCCACACTCAGTAAACCCTAGTGGCTCCCTGTTGCCTTTGGCCCCTTCCTACCTTTCCATTCTTCTTAGACTTTGCTTCCATCCACATACTCTGCAGTCCACACTGGGCTTCTTGCTGTTCCTTGCACATGATAGCCGATCCCTAGACTGTGCCTTTTCGTTGACTGGTCCAACATGCCTGGAATGCTTTCCCTCCTCACTTCTACCTCCTGCATTCCCGGGTAGTCTTCAAGACTCAGCCCAGTTCCCACCTTCTACAGGATGCCTTTTACAGTCCCATCTCCTGCTGGTACCCTCAGGAGATTACCTTCCCCATTAGATAAATGCTTGTTAGCTCTCTTTTAACTCACATCCTACCTTCTTCGGGAGGCCTCTCCTGGTACCCACAGCTGCTAGAGCCTTGCCTTTTCAGATTACCTTCTTCTACTCTGTATATATTTTATAGTACCTAATTATTTACGTTGTCTTCCTCATTAAAAGATGAACTCTTTGAGGGCAGAGAGTACTTTTATATTTGTATCTTCAGTGCTTATCACGGTGCTTGGCACATAGTTGGCACTGAATAAATGTTTTTTGTTGTTGCTTTGCGATTCCTTAATTCCTGAGAGCCTTGATTGCCTTAAGAACTTTCTCTGCCTTAGTATCAGGCAGATAACTTCATCAATTCATCCAGGCATTCAGACCATGTTTTTGAATATTCTGCAAGTTGTTAACCATGTTAAGGGTAAATTTTTCCTTTTTGCCTGGCACTAATCATCAGCCATAGAAGAAATAAGAAGGAAAAAGTTCCTTTCTTCACCATGAAATGTCATGTGCTTAAATTGAGGCAATAATTGAATGTTACTAATAAGAATTAATTTACTTATTACAGTAAGATTTATGATGAATGAATTACCAAGTGGGAAAAAGAGTCAAATACCCTATTTAGTCATCAATATTTCATAATGATAGGTAAACATAAGAAAATCTGTTGTCTCTGTTGGCCTTGGACATTGATTTTGGTGGGACTTAGTTGGAAAAGTAACAGGTGATGTGCTTAAAAGGGTTATCACAATTGCACAGTGAAAAAGGATCAACTGAAAACCTAATTGAATTCTGCAAAAGGCACAGATGTGGTTAATTGAAATCACTACTTCAGCTATAAGAGATTCTTCCAAATGGTGCATTTGAGCCAGTTTGAGACAGTGCAATTCTGTAAGCAGAATTTGGGATTTCAAGTACTTTGCTTCCACTATATTCACTTTACCTTCATAATATTTACTTGTAGAGTGCATTGCCAAATGAGCAGAACACCTGGGATGTATAATTTTTAACAGGGGAATGCTGATCTTCACCAGAGTTGAACTTTGTTTCTGGAGAGGTGATTGCAACCACCTGATTGTAACTTGCTATAAAATGAAATAATGATTCCATTCTTTTGTTCCCTTCTCTCCATAGCTGCTATTAACTTAGCAAAGCTGAAACTATTCAGACATTACTACGTATTGGTGAGTAAGAAATCTTAGCTCTGTAAATGAGAACCAAATGAGTTTTGGGAGAACAAAAGTACTACATGTTTTTTAGGTGGGCCTTAAGTTTCTACCCTTATATTTGATTTTTTTAAAAACCATGAGTCATCACTGAATCTGTACTCTTCGAATTTCATTTTTTAATGAAATTAAACATTTTTCTTTTTATTGAATAAAATATCAAATACCTGTTACTTGTCATTAAGAATAGAATATCATCAATCAATATATTAATTGCCTACTCTGTGTCAGGTGCTGTGCTAGGAGTTGTGGATACAGAGACAAAAATGAAGAAGTCCCTGCCCTCAAGAAGCTTACTTTCTGTTAACAAAGACAACAATATATGAGCATAGAGGAAAATCCATATAGAATAAATGCAAGATGATTTGGGGGGTGACGAAAAGCAGTGCAACAGAGATAAGGAAAGGCCTCATGTAGAAGGTGGCATTTGATCTGAGCTTTTAAGGAAACGAGGGATTCTGAGATGCAGAGGTGAGGAGGAAGTGCCTTCTAGGCAGGAGAAACAGCCAGTGCAAAGTCATAGAGATTGAAGATGGAATGGATTGAAGATGGAATGCTTTTTCTCTAGATTTCACAATGAAGTTAAAGAAAATGAATTTCACTCTCTGGTGAAGAACTTTCATTCTTTGAGAATAGAAAAACTATTTGTAGCAGATTTTTTTTTAAATCTTGAAAACAAGATAACAGATGAGAAATGGTTCTTAATTGTAGCATTACAAACAAGAGCTTGCTAGAAGTCATTCAGTTCACAAATTTTTCCTAAAAAGATGAAATTCCAGACCCTTTGTGGGGGTGGCAGGCAAGAGCCTTCTAGAATTGGTCTACTCACTCTGAAAGAAGTGTTTTATGAATCTTTCCATCACGCCATCTGTGGCTTTGGCATTGTCAGCAGCTTCAGATAGTTCACTTTCCTAAGCAAATGTGAGATTGTAAATAGCAAAGATGGCAGGGCTGCTTGAACCATGAACCAGTTAGCTGTATTTGTTATTTCAAAAACCAAGTATGGAGGTAAAATAATTCTCCTCTTGAACCAAGTAAAGGAGTCATTGTAGGACTGTCTCTAAATATGTGTGTGTCTTAAGAGTTTAACTTCAGATTGCAAAGTCAGGGGTATCCTGTCAAAACTTTGTGAACCGGGAACATTTGAAACTATCCAAACACTCAGTTTACTCCCAGTGAGATCTGATGATGGTGTCAGGCAGTGGGGTTAAATTCGTGTTACAGTAAGGTATTGTTTAGATGTTCCCAGAGCAGTATCTTAAGGCTCTCCTGTCTCAGCAAGGGAAATAACTGAGTATTTTAGCTTCCCCGAATGTGTCCCTCCCATAAGTGGAGCATCAGTGTGTTTAACTAGTGTTGTGAGGATCTGAACATTTGGATTCTCTTTTGTCTTTCATTGTTTTCTGTTGTCACTGTTGAAAAATCATTACAAATATATCTATAAGCCTGGGAATTGAAATGTATCTCTTGGGTCTGAAACCAAAGAAGGCATTATCTTTTGCTGAATAGAGAAAAGGAATATATTTGAATGAGATGGCAAAGGGGTCATTTTAGAGTTCAGATAGGCCAGACTCGGAATGTTTTGCGCTCTTCTCTAGTTGCACTTTTATGAACACTTGTATTGTCTAGAGATAATGAAGTTATCATTTCAAGTGTAACTGCCACAAAATCAATTCTTTTTTTTACCCTCTCACCCATTATTAACTGACATTATAAGTCTAAAGTGATATGCTCCAAATTTCTATAGTTTTAAATTCATTTAAGTAGAAGAGAATGATGACATGAATGCAATGTTGACTTTATTTATTTTACCTTTCCCTCTTTCCTGTAGATTGTCTGTTACATTTATTTCACAAGAATCATTGCAATTCTTCTTAAGCTTGCTGTTCCATTCCAGTGGAAATGGCTTTACCAGGTATGCAGTTGGCAGGAGGAAGTATATCAGACTTCTAAGTAATTTAGGTAAATCTGTGTAAAGTCATCCCCCAACTGCAAGAAGAAAATCAGTTATAGCTCTCACACTGTTATCTCATTACCTGAGGGTAAACTGCTAAGTCCTTCTTTTTCTAATTATCTTCAATTAAAAATCTTCTTTTGTCCATGAAGATGCTGGATCATATGGAAAATCTGAAAGTAATCGCAATATTGATTTTACTTTTCAGTTTATAAAGATTTTGGCTGGTGGGGGGAGGGGAGGGGAGAGACAGACCTTAGGCAGAGAAAGAAAACTTATGATGTGCCCTTTATAATTAAAGTGCCCCCCCATGTACTAAAATGATTTTTCCCCTTCATTTATGGATTTATTTATATACAGTAGTCTTGATCCCTTGCCCCCACCAGCTCTAGTATCTTTTTTTTTTTTTTAATTAAAAAAAAATTGGTAGGAATGTGAAGGCAGACCTGTGTTTCACCAATTTAGGGAACTCTTGGTATGAAAATTCCCTGTACCAGTGCACGACAGCAACTCCTATAACCTAGTCCTATGTATTTGCTTGAAGCTGAGAAGTTAATTGATTTATTATTGGTTAGACAGCACATAGCTAGTATGGGTCAAAAGCAAAACTTGAATTCAGGTCTTCTTGACTTTAGATCCAACTCTCTATTTACTGTTGCTGCACTGCCTCTCATAACATAAAGTAAAGTGTAATGTATAGGATAATTCCTAAGGGACCTTCTCCCTTTGAGAAGGCACTAGATTTAGTGTTAGGAAACCTGGGTTCAAAGCTTATTTCTGGCAGTATACCATCTATACACCCAAGTTACTAATCTCTATAGATTTTGGTTTCCTTGCCTGTGCAATCTGTGAAGATTAGGAATAAGTTAACTATTTGGAGCTGCCAAACAATTTCGAGGAAGATTTATTTTCCTTTAAAAAGTATACCTCAAGCTCTTATTCTAAATTCATCTTCTTGGAATAGTACTAAAAGTTGAGGATTTGGTGATACTGCCCCAATAAAACTGCTGTGACTAGTGAACTTTAAGTCTGATAGAACAGCATAGACTAACTGTGGGAGAGGGGATTATATATGTTACTTTGTTTACTTTAATTTCTGTTCCAAGTGTAGCCTTGGCTAATTACTTTATGGGGGGTGTCTTTCATTTTGCAGCTACTGGATGAAATGGCAACTCTGGTGTTCTTTGTTCTGACTGGCTATAAATTCCGCCCAGCATCTGATAATCCCTACCTGCAGTTGTCTCAGGAAGATGATGATTTGGAAATGGAGTCTGTGTAAGGAATCTGTATCCTCTTCTCTAAAAAAACCTTTGTTTTCATCTCAGTTCTCATTGGATGAAAATACCCCAGTGTGAACTGGGTAGGCCAGGTTAACCTGGTTAGGTGCTCCAGAGGTAAACTTACTCTGTATTTAACAGAAAGAAATACATATTCGGAGGAGCAGGTAGGTGACACAATAGATAGAGTACCTACCCTGGAGTCAGGAGGACCTGAGTTCAAATCCAGCCTCAGACACATGATACTCACTAACTGTGTGACTCCGGGCAAGTTACTTAACCCCGACTGTCTTGCCAAAAAAAAAAACAAAAACAAAAACCAACAACAACAACAAAAAACGAAAAGAAATAGATATTCAGACCCCAGTAGTTTGAAGTATCTGCCAAGCATTGCATAATTTTTTCAGGAAAAAATTAGAGATTACCACTCTTTTAAGAATGATTGACATGTTTAGGCTAGTAGTTCCTTTAGTAAAATGTAATGTGTTTCTGATGACAATTAGGACTGGAATGTACTTGAACGTTTTTGGTAAGTTCAAAACCATTGTGAATGGGTAGCAGTCCATTTCAGCTTCTGCCTTTAGGAGTTGGTGACTAAAAATTCAAAAGTCTGTTGTTTGTATTAAAAATCTTTCTTCTTTACAAATACCATTTGTCATCATGAAGTTAGGTCAACGTTCTTAGTTAATGCATTGGCATTAACTTCATACAACTGTTAAAGTGGACCTTTCTGTTTAACATAGCAAGTGGCTATAATGCTTTCATTTCAGAGTGGAAATAATTGTAATTCATAGAGGGATTCTGAACTGAATTTCAGTTTGTAACATTTTTAAAAAGGAAGAAATCCTTATCAGTCTTCAGGGAAGTAAAAGGTATAGAACTCAGAAGGTACATCAGATGGTGTGTAACCCATACTTGCATGATATATGCTGGATCTTAGTTGATTCGTGGATTTGTATTGGGGTTAGCCAGAAGGCAGCCATATTTATATTCCCTTTTATTTTACTTGTCAGATCAACAAGCATTTATTAAGTGCTTGCTATGTGCCAGAAGTTCTTTTCGTGCAATGTTGGAAGCATTTTGACATTTTGCACTTTAAGTGATGAGAAACAGCACATGCATGATTATATGTAATCCAGAGGATTATAATATGTGATGACTTCCTTTATATTTATTACCACTACCAGAAAAATAATTGAAAGGATGTGCTATACTCATGAGTCAGTAATACCATCGTCTTCAAAGAACAACTATTTTTCTCTCCCTTGATTCTAAATGAATCAATGATGAGGAGAAGCAAGTAAGACAGTAACAGGAAATATATTTGCAGAATTAGCAAAATGCTGGTAAGTGGCTTTCCTGTTAAGGACCCACAAACTGGAGTCAGTTTAATAAGCAGTAGCATCTGCAATCCACCATGCTGACAGAATTTCAATTAGACCTTATCTCTGTGGCAACATATGAAAGAAGAAACTATCATCTCTATAATATATTTTTAGGTTGCAACTTCAACTTAAATGTGAAAAAAAAAATTAGTGTATTGGAGTAAAGAGTTGGAAAATGGGATCATAGGGGCCACGTGATCTGTTACTCACTGAATAATAGTGCTGGAAGAAACATATACTGGTTATAAGTTTCTTAACTCATGTGTGATAAAATTTGGGTTTCTTGAGGACATCCTTGTATCTTTCAACATCTTGAGTTTGTTTCCCTTTGCCACTTTTTGGTGGGTAGAAGTGTAGATGAGATAATAGATACCTTAGGAGAATGTGTGAATGTTCATGTAATATGATGGTGAAAGGGCGTTAATGGTCAGAAAGCTAAACTGTGATTGGACAGAGAGGAAGGTTAGTGTGAGTTAATATGTTCTAGCAAATTCACAGATGATAATGAATAGAAAAAAGTCTGAGAAACATGAACTCAGGTGTATTTGAGTCATCATTTATATTCATGGTGTCTCAATTTACACTCCAGATAAAATGAGAGTAATAGTACTGGCCACCAGAGTTATTCTGCTAAATAATTTAAAATGATTTCTGTAAGCCATTCAGAAATTAATTATTTGACTACTCTTGACCATTCTTGGTGAATTTTTCCCTTTCAGTGCCCTAAGGTCTTTTTTGCTTGGGATTATTAGATATCTGGATTTGAATGTAGCATGTTCCAAGGGGTCAGCTCACCTGAGGAAGATAAGGCACACAGGAAGTTCTTTGAGCTTTGATGTAGTGATGTAATTTATTCCCTCCAACATAGGCTGCATTCTTTGCATTTAAGAAGTAAGGAAGGGAGCAGCTAGGTGGCGCAGTGGATAGAGCTCCAGCCTTGGAGTCAGGAGGATCTGAGTTCAAATTCTGCCTCAGACACATAACACTAGCTGTGTGACTCTGGGCAAGTCACTTAACCCTAATTGCTTCACAAAAACAAAAAAAAGAAGTTAAGTAAGAGTCTCTCCAGTATAAAAAAGATCCTTAATACTGTAACTGCACCTACTTGAGGGTGGGTGTTGTCACCAAGGAAACTACAAAGTGTATACATATACATATACATGCACTGACTGTTGTGGGGTGGGTGGGAGATTTTTGGTCCCAGATCACAGGCTTATAAAAATGAAGTCTGTGAATGAGAATAGCTGGCTGTCCCTAGACACACCTTTATAGTTTGCACTTAATGAGCCTGGAGAGCCTTAAATAAGAAAAGCATTTGGCTGATTCTCCCCCCCCCCCCAAAAATAAATAAGAATAGATTGTTCATGTGGGAAAGTTCTCACAGCGTTATTAAGAATTCCTTTGTTGAAAGAATTTTATAAATTTATTAGAGATGGCACAGCAGAAAAGGCCTGAATTCAGGTTCAGGTTATCAGTACAATCTCTGTTCATCTGAAAGAGACTGAAAAGGCTAAATACAAACTTTCTGTGAAGGAGAAGCAACACAGAACTATTATTTCCCTTTTCTGATTAGGGAAATGTCATTTCTAGATAAATTCTGTCTCAATATCCTAAAAGTAACTCAAGCCAGAAGCAGCCAGAGCTTCATCTTCTAGAATGGCTTGAAGTCAATTTAATTCAAGGAACACTTGTTAAGAACCTACCAGATGCAAAGCTCTGAGGATGCAAAGATTTTATAATGACCTCATCCCTACCTTTCAGACATTGATGTTCTCTTATAGACACAGGGAAGTATAAGACAAGATAGAATGTGGGGGGAGCAAAGGATGCAGGTGATCCTGAATGCTCTAAGAAAATTTGAGAAGGTAGAGAGCGCTTTCACCTGGAAAGAAAAAAGAAAGGGTTGTAAACGGAGGCAAAAGTCAGTTCCTGTGGCTGAGGTAATTGAGGGAATTAGAACACCGAATGGTTAGTGGGAATTGAGTGAACCGAGCTGACTCCATCTTGTGACTCCACAGTGCCAGGGCTGAGGAAGGCAAGTGGTCTTGGTTTGTTATGTGGTCAGCATGCAGTGCTTGGAAAATCAGTGTGCTTGGGAGTTTGAACCTATTTCTTCAGTCATTTCATCTTTTACTTGCCACATCACCTATGAATTTGCCAGGACATATCAAAAGGGAAGGAATGTATTTAAGGCATGAGAGAAGGTTCTGTGTAAATACATGGAAGCAAGAGATGACAGGGAACAGCTAACAGTCCATTTTGGCTAGAATGTAGAGCGCCCCCTAAAGTGAGGAGAACTAAAAACGCCAAAAAGTTCTTTCCTTTAGGAGTCAGGTTATTCTGAGGGAATAGAGCACTTGTATCATTTTATCAAAGCATGGTATCTTTTGCCAGTTGGTTATAATACTCCTTACCTCTTATGGCATTCCCCTCAAATGGGCAAATTGGTTTTAAGCAGTTTACTAGTTTTCTGTACTCACTAGTGGAAAATCATCTACGTGGGACTCTGAGCACCCCACAGATTATCAAAAACCTAGTATTTAGACTTGGCCTGAGCAGATTAGTACATATGAGGGCTTCACAGCATTTACTTTCTTGAGGTTCCTAGATAACCAGATTTGGATTTTTTTTGAAGTGGAAAGCCTTTCCAAGGGTTCAGCTTCTTTGGGACAAACAACATTCTGGAAGCCCTTTGAGCTCTGATTTGTTGAGTGCTCCCACTCCTTCTTTTCTTCTGACCTGAACTTCATTCACAGTTTTTGGAGGTTTTTCCTCTGATAACATTTTTCCTTTGTGGTTTCTCTCTTACCTCTTTTCTGAGATTTTGCTCTAAAAGTTCCTGTAACTGTCACATTGCTGTGACATAGTCTGTTGATATTATTTCTGATTAGCTATTTATGAGTATTTCAAAGGAAAGCCATTGGTCAGGAAAAGCTACATAGACACTTATTTCAGTCATGCCACTAGGTGGAAATCCTTTCTGTTCCCTGATTTCAGAGAGAGGAATCATTTGCCTTGTATGCAGTTATTGAACTACCAAACCAAATATGATTTCCCCCATGAGAATATATAATGATGGCATAATTATAAGTAACACTGATTTTCAGTCTTAGTCCCCTTTCCCTCTTACTTCAGTGTCTTTCTCTGGGCTGAGATTCAAAGATGCTTCTAATTTTCAGTAATGGAACTTGTCATTAAAAATTCAGTAAGTTAAAAAGTATTGAATGCAACTTTAATTACTAGACTCAGTAGCCTTTACATTTAGCATGCATATTCATGGTGATCTGGATTATTTCTGTCATCCTGTGACTAAGAGCAGTGGGGGAGGAAATGCTGAGTTTCCTTGCCCCAGCTGGGAAGTGGTCTCCTTAGAGTTCTGCTTCCAGGCTACCATTCTCAAGACTGTTAACCTCTTGCTGCCTGTTGATTTGATTTGTTGTGAGAAGTGGAAGCAGGGGAATTGAAGCCTGATTTTGTAATCTATTAACTATGCCATGTTACATTTAACCAGAGGACATTCTGTGTTTGGTTGTAGAAACAACCATGTTAATTACTTAGGCTGAAGCCTGTATTGGCTGTAACATAGAAAAATCCAGATTGCCAGACTGAGAATCAGGAGATCTAGATTCTAATCTTGGTTCTTCTATTAACATTTATGTGGCCTTGAGCAAGTTGCTTAACCATCTCTGGACCTTGTTTTTCTCAGTTGTAAAGTAGAGACACTAGGGAGTGATGATGGAGTAGATAACCTTCTGAAGCTGCTTCCTACACGGCAGTTCTGAGATATACACTAGGGATCTCTTCTTTAGATACCAGCTTTACAGTGACAGTTATTATGGCTTATCTATTAATTGAATCATTTGCACAATGGAAAGAGCACCAGGCTTGGAGTCAGAAATACCCGAGTTCAAATCTGGCCTCAGACACTACTAGCTGTGTAACCCTGGGCAAGTCACTTAACCCTGTTTGCCTCAGTTTCCTCATCTGTAAAATGAGCTGGAGAGGAAATGGCAAACCACTCTAGTATCTTTGCCAAGAAAACCTCAAATGGGGTTACAAAGAGTCAGATGTGACAACTGAACAACTTACTATGACAATTATGGCATATCTGTTAATTGCATCATTTACAAAGCTTTTTGCCCAGGTCACCATAAGTGCATTTCTTATTACATTGGAAAAGCAGGTGGGTCAGTTATATAATAAGAGTAAGAGGAATAACAGATGGCTATTGATGAGCTAACCCACAGATCCATTGAAGTATAGCTCTCTGTAGCATAGTCAGTTGATTCTTTGCCTATTTGGTTACTCTGTCATTTGCACCCAGACTAGAATGAGTGTGAAGAGAAGTGTGAAGCAGAGAAGTTGCTGAAACTTCCCAAGGTCCTTAGTGAGATCTTTGGAATGCTAGTGTGATCTTGCCTTACTCCTCCTTGCTGATGTCATCTATTTGTTTTAACCATGCAGATGTACTGCGGTTTGCAGCTAGCATCTAGAGAATCCTTTGGAGACCCACTTGGAGTAAAATAACAGCGAGTCATATTTAACTCACTTTAGGCTACAAAATTCTATTCTCACAACCTTGTGAGGTTGGTAATGATTAGAAAGGGCTAATTGTGGTCAGTTTCTTGAAGGTTTGCTGGTAAAATAGGATAGTGTGAATTACAGTGTGAATGCTACAGCATTCCCATGGCTGATTTTTAACATCTATTTCATTTTTTTTATAACTTTATTAATTTATTTGGATTTATCAGCAGTCACTTCCATAAGTTTTTGAGTTTTAAATTTTTCTCCCTCTCCTTCCCCACCTCCCTCCACAAGACAGCACAAAATTTGATATAGGCTATACATATACATTCCTATTAAACATATTTTCACATTAGTGATGTTGTAAAGAAGAATTAGAACCAATAGGAGGAACCATCAGAAAGAGGAAACAAAACACAACAGAAGAAAAAAAATATCAAATAGTATGCTTTGATCGGCATTCAAACTCCATAGTTCTTTCTTTGGATGTGGACAGCATTTTCCATCATAAGGCCTTTTGGAGATGTCTTAGATCCTTGCATTGCTGAGAGTGGTTAAGTTTATCAATATTAGTAATTGTATAACGTGACTGTTACTGTGTACAATGTTCTGCTGGTTCTGCTCACTTCACTTAGCATCAGACCATACAAGTCTTTCCAGGTTTTTCTGAAGTCTGCCTGCTCATCATTTCTTATAGGACAATAGTATTCCACTACATTCATATACCACAACTTGCTCAGCCATTCTCCAGTTGATGGGCATCCTCTCAATTTCCAGTTCTTTGCCACCTCAAAAAGAACTGCTGTAAATATTTTTGTACATGTGGGTCCTTTTCCCATTTTTATGATCTCTTTGGGATACAGCCCTAGAAGCGGTATTGCTGGGTCAAAGGGTATGCACATTTTTATAGCCCTTTGGGCAGAGTTCCAAATTGTTCTCCAAAATGGTTGGATCAGTTCACAACTCCACCAACAATGCATAGTGTTTCAGTTTTTCCACATCCTCTCCAGCCTTTATCATTTTCCTGTTTTGTCATGTTGGCCAATCTGATAGGTGTAACATCTATTTCATTTTGACAGAGTAGGTTATCCTAAGATTGTAAGGGCAGAGGGGAGAGAAGGTAGAAAAGAAGAAAAAATTTTCCATATGTAGCACCAGAAACTTGGCAAACAGAGTTTGGAATTTGCACTGTTTATTTATATGTCAGCATGTGTTGATCTTCTCTTTCGTTTTTAAACTTAGCTACTTTGTTTTTCAACCAGGTTATCGTAACCTAAGAAAAGTTCAGTCTTCAGTAGGGAAAACTTTAGATTGCAGTTTGTTTCTGAGTTAAGTACCTGAAGGCAAGTGAAAAAAGTATACTAGATAGCAAAAGGTTTGTTGTGTGTTATTTGGCGATATGATTGTAACATTTCCCAGTATCCCAGTTAGGATGTTAAGCAGAAGCAACGTTGTATGATGTATTGTGTTGCTGTCAGAAAAATTGTGTGAACTTTTGCTGAACAAGGTCGGGCCATTACATGTGAGCCAACAGAGAGGACATGATAATAGGTTACATCAGTGGAATTTTTTTCTGTGCTTCAGAAAGATGACCGTGACCTACAGGCCCGCATTCATTATTACTAGCTTCTACAGTAAGACTTTCAGTTACTTTGTTACAACAAAGGTAGAATTAATATAGGGAGAATAAAGATTCCTTTGTAGGATACTTTTGCCCTTTCTCCTCTAAAAGATAAAGTAGTCTGGGACTGTCAAGACCTCTGGAGAAGTAATTCTCTCCCCTTTCAAAATTTTTACCCAAAATAGTGATGACTACAGCCCAGGGTTAGTAGCCAAACAGAGCTTCTCTGTTCCAGGTAACTGGCCTCTGCAAACTCTTTCAAGGCATCTTCCCTCAGCTGGGCCCACAGATTTTGTTAGTTCGACCAACACTGTTTAAGAATCTCTGGGGAGAGGGGCAGTTAGGTGGCACAGTAGATAGAGCACCACCCTGAATTCAGGAGGACCTGAGTTCAAATCTGGCCTCAGACACATAACACTTACTAGCTGTGTGACCCTGGCAAGTTGGTTAACCCCATTGCCTAACAAAAAAAAAAATCTTTGGGGAGCAAGATAAGCTCAAAATGGGTACATTATGTAGACATAAAAGGTGATATCATAAGCCAGTTAGGGGAGTATGGAGAAAATTACCTGTATGATTTATGGATAAGAGTTCATGACCAAACAAGAGATAAGCTCACAGGAGGTAAAATGAGTAAAAAAGTTTTTGCACAGACAACACCAATGAAGCCAAAATTAGAAGGAAAGTAAGAATCTGGGAGAAAAATTTTATAGCAAATTTCTCTGATGAAGGTCTCATTTCTCAAATGTATGGAGAACTGAGCCAGTTTTATAAAAATAAAAGTCATTCTCTAATTGATAAATGGTTAAAGGATATGAACAGGCAATTTTCAGAAGAATAAATTAAAACTATCAATAGTCACATGAAAAAATGCTCCGACTCACTAAGAATTAGAGAAATGAAAATTAAAATAACTTCGAGGTACCATCTTATACTTAACAGATTGTCTAAGATGACAGAAAAGGAAAATGATAAATGCTAGAAAGAATATGAAAAAATAGGGACAGTAATGCACTGTTGGTAGAATTATGAACCAGTCCAATTTGAAGAACAATTTGGAACTTTGTCCAGTATAAAACTGTACATATCCTTTGACTCAGTAATATTGCGACTAGGTCTGAATTCCAAAGAAAACGGAAAATGACCCATATATACAAAAGTATTCATAGCAACTGTTTTTGTAATGTCAAGGAATTGGAAATTGGGGGAATGCTCATCAAATGGGGAAATGGCTGACCAAGTTGTGGTATGTGATTGCGATGGAATACTATTGTGCTATAGGAAATGACAAGCAAGATAGTTTCAGAAAAACTTAGAAAGATTTATATAAGCTGATATAAAGTGAAATGAACAGAACCAGAAGAATATTGTATTTATATTGAGATGATGATCAATGTGAAATGTTAGGCCCTCTGATCAATATAGTAATCTAAAACAATTCCAAAGTACTCATGATGAAAAATCCATCTCCAGAGAGAGAATTGATGAGCTCTGAGTGCAGATCAAAGCTTTTTTTCCCCCTCTTTTTTCCATTTCTTTGCTTTTGTCTTTTTTTTTTTTTTGTAACATGGTTAATATGAAAATGTTTTGCATGGCTTCATATGTATAATCGACATTGTATTAATTACCTTCTCAATGAGTGGGAGGGGGTTGGAGGAAGAGAATTTGGAACTGAAAATAAATCTTTTTTTTTTTAATTTAAAGATAAAATTTTAAAAAAAGGAATCTTTGTAGAGAAAAAAGCCAACTCCTAGAACATTAAAAAGGCTTGTGATACAATAGGCATAATAGTCTGGGAGAGCAGTATTTAAGAAATACAGTTGCAAGAAGGTGAGCCCAGATGGCGAAATAGCAGGAAGAAATTTAGCAAGTCCCTACCCCCTAACTCCTCCAGTCATCTAGAAAAGGAACCAAACAACATCCTGATCAGGAAATCCAAGAAAAAAAAATAACCATAATTTTTTCAGCCCAGCTCAGCATAAAGAGAGATTTGTGGAGAGTGAGTATGGCATCTGGCAGAAACTTAACACGTGGAGCACAAGAAAGGCAGTGGACCAAGGCGAGAAGAGGCCCCGGATCTGGCATAGAGGATCCTAAACTTTCTTAGGGTACAGGAACAAGTGCTAACAGCTCTGTCCCTCGGTACCCAGGTCCAGAGAGGACTGAGAAAGGGACTCGCTCCTAGCAGTGACATTCTGGGGTGAAGAGTGCTCAGTGTAAACAAGCAGTAGCCAGCTGTGTGGCTCCAGTCTGAAGCTTGCAGAAGAATAACCAGGGCGGAAATCCCAGACCAAAGGGAAATCTAAAATTCTATCACTCTGAACCAACAGAACTTTTCAGTTGGTGGATAATGGCTGTATCTAGCAGTCGTCTACTGGAACTTGAAACAGGGGAAGCTCTCAAGTTTGTGTCTCAAAACCAGACCCAGGTCAGGAACTTGGAAAGCTCAGACCTGTCGGACAGTAATCCAACTTTGCCCTAGATCTCACAATTTTGAGAACACTGAAGTTTTCTGGTTCCCAGCTAAAGCTATCACTGAGATCCTAAATTACAAACTATTAGTACCTTGCTATTTAGTACCTTAAGAAAGCAGCACGGGACCAGCCCAGCTATTCCTTCCAGAAGTCCAAAGAGTATGACCCTAACATCAAGTTCAAAATCAGGAAGTAGACTGGAAGAATAAGCAAACAATTAAGAAAAAAAATCTCCCCCTTAAAATACTATTATGCTGACAGGGATGCTTAAAGCACAAACCTAGAAGAAGAAAATTTCTCTAAAACATCGAAAGCAAAGCCTCAAAAAAAAAAAAAGCTTGGGTAGATTCAACTAGAATTTCTGGAAGAAGTGAAGCAAGAATTGTTTTAGTTTTTTGCTTGTTTGTTTTTAAAGACTTCAAAATTTTTCTAAATGCAGCTGGTGTGGTAGGGGAAAAAATTGAAAAGAAATGAGAACAGTGGAAAGGGACTTAGCAGTTTAACAAAAGAGATGCAAAATGTTGCCCAAGCACTAACTTCCTGAAAATTAGAAGTGTCCAAATAGGAGCCAAAGATTCTATGAGAAAACAAAGAAATGTTAAAGCAAAGCGAAAAGACTGGGGAAAAAATAGAAGAAAATAAAAGGTATTTCATAGCAAAAACATGAAAGTAGAAAATAGATCAAGAAAAGATAATTTACGATTCACTGAACTACCTGAGAGTCATGACCACAAAAAGAGCTTAGACATCATATTTCAAGAAATCATTAAAAAAAAAAACCTGCCCAGATCTCTGAGGAACCAGAGGGCAAAGTGAAAATAGAATACACTGGTCACCTCCTGAAAGAAACCACAGAATGAAAACTTCCAGGAACATGGTAGCCAAAACCCAGAACTTCCAAGTCAAAGAAAAAGTACTTACAAGCATAAAAAAGAATTCAAGTACTGGATGTTACCTAGCAAAAATTAATATAACCCTTCAGAAGGGAAAAAGGATTCTTAATGAAATAGAGAACTTAGAAGCATTCCAAATGAAAAAACCAGAGTTACATAGAAACTTTGAACTGCAAGAGTTAAGAGAAACATAAAAAGGTAAACATGAGAGAACAGTCATCAGGGACTACATATAGATAAAGTGTTTACATTCTAATATGAAGAGATAATATAATATATGTGTCCCCTCTGAACCTTATCATTATGGGAAATTATAGAGGAAATCTAATTAGAGGGGCCTGGGAGTGATTTTGTTGTGTCTTGATGATCTTCAAAGAATAAGTGGAAAAGGAGAAGTAGAAAAGAATATAAAAAAAAATCATATTACATAATTAAAGTGTGCAAGTAGATGATTGTACAAACAAAGAGGATGGGATGCGAGTGGATGAAACTTGAACTTCACTCATCTTAACTGGTCACAGGAAAGAACACACACACGCACACATACACAACCCACACACACATACACACTCCCCCCACAAACACACACATACACACACCCCAAACACACACACACACACACCCCACACACACATACACACACACACACACACACAGAAATATATTTAACGCTACAGGGAAACAGAAGAGGAGAGGGAAGAAAAACAAGAGGGAATAAGAGAGATAAGGTAGGTTAAAGGAGGGACTAGTACTAAGCAAAACAAATTCTAACAGAACATATGCAAAAATATAGCTGCTTTTATTGCAGTGGAGAATTTAAAATTAAAAGAGTGAAAATGCTGAACAAGTTATGGCTGATAAATGCTGTTTATAGAATGCTATTTTGTTGTAAGAAATGATGAAGGAGATGGTTTCAGAAAAACCTGGAAAGACTTATATGAATTGATGCAAAGTGAAATGAGCAGAACCAGAACAATTTACACAATAACAACAATATTGCAAAGACAAACAGTTTTGAAAGAATTAGGAACTCTGATCAACCACAGTTCCAAAGGACTAACGATAAAACATCCTAACCACTTCCTGATAGAGAAGTAAAAGACTCAATGCAAAATGTGACTTTATTTTTCTCAGACATAGCAAACGCAAGAGTTTGTTTTGCTCAACTGTACACATCTGTAGCAGAGGTTTTGTTTATTTTGCTTTCTCAATTTGGGGTGTGGGGAGGAAGCAGATTTTTGCTGACTAAATTTAATTTTTAAAAGAAATATAGCAGCAGGGGCAGTTAGATGGTGCAGTGGATAAAACTCCAGCCTTGGAGTCAGGAGGACCTGAATTCAAATCTGGCCTCAGGCACTTTGCACTAACTAACTGTGTGACCCTGGGCAAGACACTTAACCCTGATTGCCTCACCAAAAAAACAAAACAAAACAAAAAAAAGAAAGAAATATAGCAGTATGGATGAAAAGGGGAAAAGACTGACTGTCTTTCTCTTCCTACTAATTTTTAAAAAATTTTACTGAACTTTACCTGTGTAAAAGTCATAGGTAGCAATACCTCCTTATTGAATTACTGTTCTTAGGTAAAATAAGTTTATATAGTACTTGGTCACCTGAAGTGAAGTTAGTTACACAAAAAGAATTTATTAACCTGGTCATTTGACTTCCTATACAAAAAGCTCCTGTTTGTCAGTGGGTGAACACTAATTGCCTTGATGCTACTGTAGAGATTGCATTATGGTATATGCAGTCTATACCATTTCAGCATATTTTTAGTTTCTCCAAATCCGTGCTTTTCAACTAGACTGTTCATGTTCTGCTTCACTGAGTCCCAAAACTTTTCATCTACTATAACTATATTAGCCATCTGGGTTGGTGAGCTCTACTTTTTATGGCCCTTAGCTTCTTTAGCAGACTTAGTTGCATTTGTATTATTTTATTAGTATTATTATTGTACATAAAAAACTGCTACTTTTAGGTCCTCCTCCTCTGCTAAATTCAAGGTTCTTATTGATGCCAAATCAGTTTTCATTCTTATCTGTAGTATCAGACTTTTATTTATGGAGGTCAGCTGCTGCCATATTCAAGATCATAAAGTAAAAGAAGACAACAGGAATCATAGCAATGAACCTGACTTCATCCTGTCAGTCTGTAAGAAAAATCTTTGTACTTTTTGGCACAGTTGACAGTCTGGATTGGAAGCAAACTTATCACAACAGAGAATTGTTTCACACTTAGATTGAGACGGTGAAATGAAGACTGTCTGATCCAGGGACTAGAAGGATTTTCTATACTGCATGTGTTATAGTACTCCTAATACTAAGAATCACTATACCTTCACCATTCAAACTAAATGGTTTTCCTATCTATCTTTAAAGCAGTAAACCTTTTCTTTCAAAGTATTGTTCTAGGTACAAGTTGATCACAGGATTATTATTGCCATGTAGGCTGACAGTATAAATATTTCAGGGTCTGTAAGGTATAATTGTTCAGGAATGCAAAATTAGGAGATGAGACTCCATTTCTTGTGCAGAAATCTGGACCTTGTCTGACCTTGACATAGTACTATTTAGAAGCTTTTTTTTTCTCCTAAAATAGGCATTTACTCAAATGGCGTAGTAAGAACTGTAGTCTTAGAGCCTTTTCCCCAAAAAGCCTGAAGCACATTTGTTGTTTGTTGTTCAGTAGTTTTCAGTCATGTCCAGCTCCTCCTGACCCTATTTGGGGTTTTCTTGGGAAACACCAAAATGTTTTGCCATTTTCTTCTTCAACTCATTTTATAGATGAGGAAACTGAGGCAAACAGAGTTAAGTGACTTGCCCAAGGTCACACAGCCAGTAGTGTCTGGGACCAGATTTGAACTCAGGAAGATGAGTCTTCCTGACTCCAGGCCAGATACTTTATCTATTGTGCCATACTGTCCCATAAATATACTCAGTATTTGTTGAGAAGAGTGGGCACAAACTTGAAAGTATAATAATATCCAGACATGTAGGACCATATGTATATGTACGGGGTAAAACAACTTATATCTCCAAAACTGCAAGGCTTTGATGTTTGTTCTTTCTCTGGACAATCCCCACGAAATTCAGTGAGGCATAGGGCATAGGTGTCAGTGTTAGTGCCAGACAGAGCTTGCTTCTTGTAGTGTTTCCATTGAACATATCTATAGGCTTCAAGGCAGGGCCAGGCAAGTCATTTGACTTCTGGCTGTCCCTTCACAAGGGCCAGTGGGTCTGTTGGTCTACTGGACTCCTTGGGTTCTCACTTAGATTAATAGCTATAATTTCCACTACTTTTAGCCTCAGGCCCAGCTGAGTACTAGTTTGCTTTTCTAGGAAAGCACAGAGCACAATAGTCTAGGATTGGTCGAATTCTCTCTAATTCTGCTCCTTTAGGGCCTCACTTATATTTGCTACCTCCCTATCAACTGCTCTTCCTGGTCACACCTGGGTTACATTGATGAGGGACCTCAACTTAACTTATGATGAACATCTAGTACATTTTTTTTAATTTTAGTATTTTTCAATGAGCAAAAATTGATTTTGTCTCCCTTCTACCTGCACCATTGAAAAAAAAGAGAAAGAAAACCCTTGAAACAAATATGCATAATCAAGCAAAACAAATTCCTTCATTGGGCATGTTCCATAAATATCCATCTCATTCTATGTCTTGAATCTGGAGGTGGGCAGCATGCTTCTTCATTGGTGCTGTGGAATCAAGCTGGTCATTGCATTAATCAGAGTTCTTACAGCTTTCAAAATTGTAGGTTTTTACAGTATTGGGTTAACATGGCACAATAGTGTTCCATTGTATTCATATACCAAAATTTTTTCAACCGTTCCTCAATTGATGGATGCCCATTTAGTTTCTGCTTCTTTGCTACTACAGAAAAAGCTGCAATAAATATTTTTGTACATGAGTCCTTCTCTTCTTTTTCTAACTTCTTTGGGCATATAGACCTAGTAGTGATATCACTTGGTCAAAGGGTATGCATAATTTAATAACTTTTTGGTCATACTTCCAAATTACTTTCCAGAATATCAATACCAATTCACAGTTCCACCAGTAGTGTATTAATGTGCCTGAAACTGGCAGCTTTTTTGCAAGAGCCAAAATATTTTTCTAAACTGTATAATAGAAGTTGGTGGATTGTCGGTCCTGACCCAGTGAAGGACTCATTGGAATACTTTAGTATCTTTTCCTTATCATAGTCTCCCACTTCCTTATGTGTCTTGATTATGTAGCATTTTCTTTTAGGTTCTTAAACGTGCCTATTAAATCAGTCCCTAAGCATTTATTAAGTAAGTGCCTTATAGAGGCTGGGCCCTGTGCTTGGCACTTGGGATACAAATACAAAAAATAAAACAGTTCCCGCTCTGAAATTATCTTACATTCCAATGATGGAGACAAAAAATATGTATATATATCTATACATAATAAATATAAAGAGAATACATGCAAAAGAGCAGTTAAATACAAGATAATTAGGGAGAGGGGGGCACTGACAGGGATCAGGAAAGTCTTCCTGTAGAAGGTGTTGCTTGAGCTGCTTCTTGAAAAGAGAGACTCTTGGGGCAGCTAGGTGGCGCAGTGGATGGAGCACCGGCCCTGAATTCAGGAGGACCTGAGTTCAAATGCGGCCTCAGACACATGACACTAGCGGTGTGACCCTAGGCAAGTCACTTAACTCCATTGCCTAGTCAAAAAAAAAAAGAAAGAAAAGAGAGACTCTTATGAAGCAAAGGTGAGGAGGGGGTGCATTTCAGGCACATGAGACAGCCCCTCAAAGGCCAGCAGATCGTTTGGAGAGTTGTATTGTGGAACAGAGAAAAAGCCAGTTTAGTGCATCTTGGAGCAAGGGATGGGAGTTGGGTCCAGCAAGGCCAGAAAAGTAGATTTGGGGTCAGATTGTGATGGGCTTTAAAAGTTAAATAGAGGAGCTTTTTTATTTTATCTTAGGGGCAATAGGGAGCTGACAGAGGAGTGAGACGGTCAGATGTGTCCTTAAAGACGAGGACTTTGGTAGCTGTATGGATGATAGACTGGAATGAGGAGGAATTCAGGCAGGGACACCACATAGGCTGCTGCACTAATATATAGGAGAGAGATGGTAAAGGCCTGTTCTAAAAGTGGTGTCCATGTGAATAATGAGAAGGGATCAAATTTGAGAGATAGTATGAAGGTAGAAATAGTGAGATTTGGCACCTCACTGGGTATGCTGGACCAGGGAAAGTAAGGAATTTGAGGATAACAACTAGATTATGAATCTAGAACATTTACCTAATCCACGTGCTTGTTACTTTCAAAAATGTACATGTAGAAGAGCTGGGGGGAGAAAGAAAGAGAGACTATCGAAAGAAGCCATTGCCTGAAGTTTTCTTAACTGCATACTTCTTTTTTTTAGGGTGACAACTTCAGGAGTGATGGAGAATATGAAGAAAGTCAAGAAGGTGACAAATGGATCTGTGGATCCCCAGAGTGAATGGGAGAGCACAGCATGATGGAGCAAACTTTGAGAAGAGCACTTTGAAAAAAACTTTTAATTTATTAATGGTACTGTCAGTGAACAGGAGCGGCCTACACCTCCCAACATTGATCCAACAAAAGAGTGTGACTGGGAGCAAAATGTCACAGAAACCTAATTTCTTCCTCTGTACTTTAAGGAAACTGGATCTTTTGCTGCCCACAAGAAAGTTTGAACTTTCCTCAAGGTGGGAATGATGTGTGGGGAACACAAAGGAGGAGAAAATGAGGATTTCATTTGTTTTAAATTTTTATATGCACATACCTTCCCCCCCCTTTTTTGTTAATGACTGGGTATTTGGAAATGTATTTGATTCTGTTCTAGAGTGTATTATACCAGTGGAAAGAGTGTGTGTGTGTGTGTGTGTGTGTGTGAGAGAGAGAGAGACAGAGATGTTTGTGATACAAATCATTGAACATGAAAGCTATATTGGACAAGGGAAACAAAAGTTAAATGAAAAGACTCAATTACTCTGGTGTTCTGGCAAGAACTTATAAAGGATAAAAGTTAAATGGTGTGGGAATGGTATAAGGAAGATAATAAAATTGTTATTTTATAGAGCAAAATAGGCATCACTTGGGTAGGAACACAATTGCATCTTTAAAGCATGTATCACAGACCCAGGAGTCCTGGGCATGGTCCTGAGGGCTGCCATTGATTCCAAATATGGCTGTGGACAGGTCCTCTAAGTCACCTCATTTGCAAAACAGGATAATGCATTAGTAAAGTGCTTTACCATCCTAGGACTGTGATGCCATGCTCAAGATGAAGGATTACCCTCTTCCTCTGTGATGCAGTCCAAGGAGGAGAATGTGATTTTCCTTATTAAGAGGGGATCTGCTTGGAACTTGCCACACTGTAGCTGTCTGTTTTACCTCAGGAATGAGAGAGAAAGTCATAGGCCTAAAATTTTTTGAATCAATTTTTCTACAGTTTCCCCTAGACAGTTCTCTGTGCCCCATAAAGCACTAATTCCTTTCTCTCTTCTCTCGGGAGCAATATTTCTTTTTCTTTGTGGCACAAAAATTCGAAAGGTGTGGCTCATCAGGTCATGAGCCATGTGGTTAAACTGTGGAAATATCAGTGGGAAGGGGTATGAGGAAGAATCATACACATATAAGTAACTGTAAGTGAGTGAAAATTTATTCTTGAACACTATTGAAGAGAAAGGGAAATTTGGTGGTGGTGTGGATTGTATGGGTAAGAAGACTATTAAGAGGGATGTGTCTGTGTAAACCTAAAGCTCTTCCTGAGTGCTAGGTATTAAACAGAGACCCTCTGGTCCCTAACCTGGAGGAGGTTATCTTTCAGTGAAGAAATGTGGTGCCATTAAATGGAGCTATCAGTGGAATCTTTCTCTTAGGGGCTCTCTGATAGTGGATTTTTTTTTTTTAATTGAGACTAGAGGAAATCACCTTCCAAGAATGCTCTTGATGATAAGTAAGTGAGTAGCCACCTAAAAATAAAAGTATTTTAACTCATGGCAGTTTTTTGGAAAATGTGATGTAGGGAATAGTTTCTGCATTTTAACCAGATGCTTAGGAACTCCTGGTGGCAACTTACAGGTTTCAAAGGAGGCTGCATTCATAAATGGTTCTTAATTTGAGTAATGTTGCTATGAAGGAGTCCATTAATGAACCCATGAAAGAGTATTTGCTTGTCTCTAGCTGCTCTGGCACACCTGTGGATTAGAATCTTGAATCTTCTTATATTTGCCATTCGCTGCTATTACCTTCATGGAGCAGGCTGCCTCGTCCTGAACAATGGAGATGAGAGCTTTGGAAAGTTAATCATTGAATTTGGAAGAACACTGAGAATTGTGTTTGCAAAGTATAAACAGCTTGTCTAGGCATAGGAAATGAAAAGATTTCTGATCTGGGCAAGCATGTTTTCTCAAATCTTTTTCTTCCCCTAACTACTTTTCTCTACAGAGGTGGTAATGGAGGAGCATATATATTAATGCCTGAGAAAGGTAGATGAAAGAACATGTTAAAATGAGCATCTATCAACCAGTTGATGAAATGTAATATATTTCCACTCGTTCATTCTTCTCTGCATGATACTCCCTGAATAAAGAATCATCTCTTTGATCTTTGAAACATCTGAGTATAGAGCAAGAATCATCTGGAGTGCTGATTGCTAGCCATGTGTCCGCCAGGTCCTTTATGAAAGGGTTTTCCATAAGGAAGAGGTAGAAAAGATGTCTTGAATATTTAGATGTATGCCTTCTCATTCAGTCAGTTCTTGAAAGATCACTTTAGATTGAGTGGCAGAGAGAAAGAATGGAAATGACTATTTAGTCTTTTTGTTCTCTTCCTTTCCCTGCCCCCCCCCTTTTTCTGTACCAAAATAGCATAGATGGTTGACTCCAAGACTTCTAAAGCTCTCCTTTCACATCTTACTTCATGGGGTAGGTCACCTGAAACATAATTGGGTACTTCATCCAGAGTGACTCATGTGCTATTTCTTCTACAAGCAGTTACGTAACTGAAGGTGCGATAATAGTCCCTACTATAAAGGGCTTGGGGGAGGGGGTGTCCTTAATATTTATATACATGATTTTAAAAATTAAAATATGAGTGAGAGACTGTGTGTGTGAGTACATGGGTATATATACTCTGTCAATGCAGCATTAATACTTTATGTTGTACTGTACCAGTAACACTATTGCTACTACTGTTGCTAGCAGTAGCAGGGCCTTTTGGGTATAATTAGCATGTGGACATTGGTCTCAGGTTTCTCTTTGGTAAAAACCATTTATTGCCACTCCGTATATACTTCCAGGCTTACTCACAGATCTGACTTTCTGTGATTTTGTAGCTGAGCAATGACCCCTCTGGAACATGAAATGGACAAATAAAATGTGTTAGCTTTAAAAAAAAAAATAAAAGCCGGACTGATCCACAACTATTGGAACAAAGAAATTGTTTTCTCATCACCAAATGTTCTAGCAAAAGATGTTCATCAGTGGACCTTATGGGCTTTGTTATACTGGTGAATTAGGAAAATGGCAGGCCTAGGACATGGGTAGGGACAAAATACTTATAAATCTCCTCCCTTCTTGCTAAAATTCAAAAGATGGATTCCATCGTCTTTTATAAATAAATCCATTTTCCTTCCCAATACCAAAGCTGTTACTTTTAGCTTGTTCTACCATGAATAAATGATTGGTTGATGCTGTAAACTAAACAGATTTGCCCAACAGTTCCACCAAATTCAAAACCTCCCCCTTTTCCAGTGTGATTTTAAGTGTTCATTTGAGCTAAGAGTAAATCCTTCAGGTTTTTCAGAGGGTAGCCCCTTCCTACCCCATGCCTGGGATGCTCTTCTTCCTCAGAGCTCAACTCAGCTGGTGCATCCTACACAAAGCTTGTAATCCCTGTCCAGCCCTGCCAAACGTCCCCCCTCCCCCCCAAAAAGTATTACATTTTGTGAACAAGGCTGTGAAATTTCAGGGAATCTAGGATCCCTTATTTTTTCTTTTTTTTTTTTTTCATTTCAATAGACTGTGCCTCTATTGCGAGAAAATTATTTCCTGGACGACATGAACAGGAAATACTCTTTTAATGCTAGCTGTCCACTCTGGCCAAGTACTCAGTCCCGCTCCTGAGACTTTTGGTGCTTGAAAATTTTGAGTTGCAGTCATTTTTTCCTGCTGAATAAGACCCTGAGGAAGTCAATACTGACAGATTGGAAATTCATCCTCCTTGTGTTTACACCTGCCCTGGTGTAAGCATTGTTTCTTGGGCCATAACCTTGGTGAATTTGGTATCAGTTTATCAAGCTGTCCTAGTGAACTAAGACTAAACATAACACTACCCAAAATTCTCTTTTCCATTCCATTTTATTTAAGCTAGCATGTGACTGGAAGGGAAGTGTTGTTGAATTTTCCCCTCTAGAGTTATTAGATAATAAGACTGTCATGATCTCGTCTGTTGTTCTTTAACCTGACCTTTTCTCCCTCCTCTCTCCTTCCTCCTATTGATTGCCCTGTTCCACTTTGACAGAGACTGGGAGAGTATTGTTAAGATTTTGGTGCATTGCAGCATTTGTTCAGTGCCAGCTGTGTGAAAGATGTATTTCCTAAGCTAGCAGACTCTTCATTGAAAGAGTACATATTAATGATGCTTCATATTATTACCCTATGGGATGTACCTCCCTAAAATAATATGCCCTGTCTCCTTTAAAAAATAAATTAGTATCATGGCTCCAGGGATGATGTACAGTATTCCCAATTATGAAAGGTTTTCTGGCCATCTTCCTCCATCTACAAAATATTCTCATTGAGAAAATGATCCTGAGTTAATAGGCAGGCTTTGAGGGCTGCTGGCCCCATTCCATGCACAATTGGGAAAAAAAAAAGTTGCCTTATTCTCTCCTGCCAAGCTGTTGAATTTCAAAAACACAGATTTTGGCAAAATCTGCACTGATATTCCAAATGTCGTGCCCCTCCCAAATGTCTTAGGACAATGCCTAATCCAAGAACTGTGGTTTAGAGTACATGAGTCCAATGTATCTGTAGCTATTGCCTCCTTCATTTCATTTCCTCCTGAGGAATTCAGTGTTACTGATCGCCTCCCTCTATATTGAAGCTACCACACCTCAACTCAGATGTCTCATGGAACTTCAGAAAATCATTAGTCTGTAATACACCAAATGTTCTCTTTCAACAGATCTGCTCTTTACTGTGATATCCCTTGGGGTGTTCTTGGCAGGGTATACTTCTTTAAAAGACCTCACTTGAGTTGATAATAATCCTTGTTGCCACCTGGAATAGTTATCGATCAGTAATGCTAAAGGTTCTCAAAGTTCCCCAGGGTTCTCTTAGCAATAGTGATGTGTCTGTGCCATCCCAACTCGACTTATGCTTGAAAAAGGATAATGTTTAATGCTCAGACTTGATGCAAAAATATCTCCTGAATTAATTACCAAATGGATACACTATATGAAGGGAAGAGTTGGGGTAGTTTGGGAGTGGGAAAGCAGCTGTGTGTATATTGGATTGATGGCTTTTTGGAATTTTGACTGTAAAGTGCAGTTAGGTAGTTTGGAGAAGTCCTTGAGAAAGGCAATAAATGTCAAAATGATAAGAAAAAAGTTAATTTGGCACACATCAGTAGGGTTATTGCAAGCACTGTTTCAGGATTTTGTAATGAGATTCTGACTACTCAAAGGACCAGAGAAGGGCTAAGGAAACAGTGGTGCTGGCAAGTGAGAGCTATTACCTCTGACTTTATTGTGTTGTGACCTGGCTCAGCTGCTTTCAGGCAGCATGTATACCCTAAATTGGATTTGCTTAACTAAATGCCCTCCAAAGAACCCAGGTAGGGTGTTTAATCCAGGAGCAAATTTCTGGGTACTTGATCACAGTAAAGAGTACTTTGCTCTTCATTTAAGTTTAAGGTTCAGAAAGAGATTTTTCAGTATTTTTTTTCCCTAACATTATTTAACAGATCACTGTGGGGTATTTATATAATGGGTACAGGAGAAAAATTATAAATCAGGATACTGTATGTAATTGGTTTTCTTGCTTTGGTGCAAATATATAAAATAAAGAATCCATGATGAAATGTACATTTGTAATCGTAGGAGAGCTTTTGATAAATGACTCCTGCCTCAGTCTCCTGGACTCTTTCTTCTTTCTCCCTCATATTTTTTTTTCCTTTTGTTTTTAGTTGACCAAGCTTCCTGTCTTCCAAAGCTTTCCAACTGTTCCCATTAATAGTATTGTGGCCTACTAAAGAAATCTGAGCTAAGTCATAGCAGTATTCATAGCACTTGTCATTATTGAGAAACTCATCCATGATTTGACTGGCTACATATTGAAAAAGATTTTTTTGTGTAGGGACAGAGAATAATGGCATTTTCACGAGGATTTATTCCCTCATTGCTGTCAGGAGACAACTACAAAAAGATGCAGGACTCTGGTCCCAGTGCAGATGACAATTGGCATGATACACCATCTTGGTAAAAATGTGGATTTGGAATATGCTTTGTGTTTCTCATCCCTTCAAATTCAAGATGCTGCTGTCATTTTATTCTCAGCTACTTCACATTGAATTATCTATTTCAGCCCCCTTTTGAGTCCTAATGGTGGTGACTTGCCCAAGGTTACATAACTAATTGGTAGCCCTTCTGGAACAAAAAAACCAGATCTCATTCCCAAACCACTGCCCTTTCTGACTACTACTGTATTATGCCATTTGGCTCTGACCTTCCCACCTATGCAGAACAAACTTCCATGCCACCTACCCTAAAGCCTGTCAATGAGATCATAACCCCCAGCTTCCTTGGGATGGATGGGGAAGGTGGACTATAAGTGTACTTCAACATGATCCCGAAAAGGATGTGTGAATCACATTTTTTATAAATTGAATCACTTTGCTCTTGAAGCACTTATCTCTATCTCTGATTGATTTTTCAATTAGCAGGGTCTTCTAACACTGTTACTCTTTCCTCCACAGACTCTTCCACGCAGCTGTGTTGAATTCCTTTGTAAAGTGACAAAAATAGCCTCAGCCTTCGCCCTTCTACTTTATCATTTTGTACATTTAAGTGGGTGTTAGGATTTCCCAACACAAGTAAACCTGCACATTGTGAATGGTAGGAAGTCTGCAAAAGGTTCTTGGATGTCGCTGTGGCCAGCTGTTGCATGTCCTTTGGGGTGGGTCATAATGCTCATTTTCCTATAAGGAATGCCCTGCCCTCATTCATACTGTTTATTTTCAGAATAGCTAGAAAGTATTCCTTGCTCCACACATTTCTATAACCTAATTAACTTTTATTTTTAAATCCACTTGGCTATAGTTGTCAATCTATGATTACTTTCCCCCATATCTCATATCCTCCATTCATTGCCCAGCGCCTTTCATAGAGTCACTAATCTGAAGGATTATTTAAATCCAAATAGAGTTGTCTAAGAAGCTGGATACAGACTGAGTCACCCAGCTGCTTTCTCTAACAGGCTTTCTTCAACAGCTGTTGTCAGAAACTTGGGTTTGTCAGGGCTGGAACTTAAGCCCCAGTCTCCTGACTTAAGCCCAGCACTTTTCCCACCATAACATGCCATGTTAGAGGTCCTTTATTAGGCACTAAGAATGCTACAGAAATGAACAAGCCATGGTTTCTGCCCCTCAACCAACTTTAATAGGTCATTGTCCAAATGTAGGTTTTGTAAAAGCAAAGTAACTGCTCAGTGTGCTCAATGGCTTCCAAATTGCTTTTACTTGTTCGTTGAAATTTAATAAGGTAGCATTTATAAAAGTTCTCTTCCATAAAATGGTAACTTAGATACCACCAAACAGAAAACTTAAAGATTGCACTACTAGAGAAATGGAGGCAGCCATCACAAACAAAAACAACCATGACCTTCCAGGAAGATGCTGTCTTACATCTGGACCCATATCAGAAATTATGTTTAATCTAAATATGACATTCAGCCTATTTCTTCTTATTAGAGGAGAACAGTTAGTCATCATCTTTGTCATCACCTTCCACCATCTCAGGAACCGCATTAAATTGTTCTTGGGCCTTCCACAGGCTAAGTTATCATTGAATTGTCTTTGTAAGTATCTTGCCCTTCAACTTAGAATAGATCAGTTTTGCAAATTGATAGTTACTCATGTCCTTAGGCCACACAAAAATTGATGCCTATTGAAGGCTAAAAGACTTTCTTGGAGGAATACATGATGGTAAGGTGTTAGTGCTTCATGTAAAACTTCATTAATTCAGAATTTCTGAGAATTCAACTTGGACTAGGATAAAGTTGACCTTTTCACCACCTAAGGAAGAAAGGATTCACTCAGCAGATTAAGATCAGGAACAAGGAACAGTGTAGCACAGGAGAAAACTGAATTTGGAGTCAGAAGAACTAAGTTCAAATCTTAGCTCTGCTGTTTAATATAAATGAATGAAAAGCATTTTCTAAGCCCTTACTATGTGCCAGGAACCTTGCTAAATGCTGGGGGTACAAATCCAAGTAAGCAGAGCAATGACAACGTAGGCAGCGGGCAGCAGTGGGGTTTAAATAAGACTGGGAAGGAGTGGCCTGGTTCTGGACAAGACACGACAAAAGCTCACCTATAGGAGCCCAGGATCTCAGGCCTGGGAGGTTGTAGGAAGATGAGGAGGGCCATAGTGCTGGTGGCATGGGGAAGGGAAAGGGGAAGGAAGAGGGGGTAGGAAAAAAAAAACATTGCACCTGCCAGTGTGCTGAGCACAGTGCTTACAAACATCTCCACAACAATGCTGCGGGGTAAGTACTTTTATTATCCACATTTTACAGATGAGGAAACTGAAGCAAACGGAAGTTAAATGACTTGCCTAGGGCCTCTACTTGCCTAGTAAATATTGTCTGAGGCCTGATTGAACTCAGGTCTTCCTAATTCCCAGCCCAGTGTTCTGTGTCCACCAAGACTTGGAAATGACCAGGAGGTGATATGGAGACCTGCTTCCTGGAAAGGTAACACTACCTGTATGACCTCAGAGGAGTCACTTAACCTCTCTAGGGCCTCGTTTTCCTCATCTGTAAAATGGAGGTGGGAGAGGGTGGATGATCTTTAAGGTCTTTTCCAGCTCTAGTTCTCTCACTCTAAGATTTTAGGGGGCCCTCTACTGGTTTAAAAGCAGGGATTGCAAAGCTTTTAGTACATTCACTGGAGTATGTGCATGTGAATACAAATAAGTCTTATCTGCTCATTAAGGCCCACCTTTCTGGACCTCTTGTTTAGCAATTCAAGTTTATAGACTTGAAATTCTCTTAAAAGTTTGAAACTGGGGGCAGCTAGGTGGCCCTGGATTCAGGAGGACCTGAGTTCAAATGCGGTCTCAGACCAGACACTTGACACTAGCTGTATGACCCTG
The DNA here is from genome assembly GCF_900497805.2 of Vombatus ursinus. Classification (NCBI taxonomy): domain Eukaryota; kingdom Metazoa; phylum Chordata; class Mammalia; order Diprotodontia; family Vombatidae; genus Vombatus; species Vombatus ursinus. Next base: position 9,394,710 of record NW_020954571.1, on the reverse strand, counting down.
GGCAAGTCACTTAACCCCAACTGCCTCGTAAAAAAAAAAGTTTGAAACTAAGATTGTTGAAAACTAAAAATAAATTAATTTAAAAAAGAGAATATAAGCTTCTCAAGAAAAAAAAAGTTTGAAACTAGTTTAACTGAATTTCTAGTAAAATTGATTATTTTATAAACTAGTACTGTGGTAAGTTTGGTTTAAGGAGGAAAATGGTTATATACTATGTTGTCTATAGGACACAAGCAATGTGGTCTAGAATATCTAAGGAAACTGGGAAGATTTTTTTTAATAGAGTTTGGCAATCTTCACTGGTAGAAGGAAGTACAGATGCCAATAAGACCTTGGCTTCACAGAGGTATTAAAGGTGAAGCATTATTGGTACAATATATACTGCATTAATGATTTCCAAGAATACTTTTCCATTTTCTTTTAAAAGAGACCAGCTTCTGTTGGTCTCTTAGACTGTTCCATGGACATGTTAGACTAATGAGATCAGAGATGGGAAAGAATTTTGAACTCTTTGGAGGAGAAATGATATCTCTAAGCTTGTGTGGCAATAGTGGCACTCAGTACATGTATCGCGCTTTTTCCTTTTTTTTTTTAACTTTAATTTTATTTATTTATTTTTTGTTACATTTTAAGTTCCCAACTGGCTCCCTCCCTTCCTCTCCACCCCTCACTAGAAAAGGCCACCATTTGACACACATTTATAAATACACGTAAAATCATACTATGCATATTTTTATTTATCAGTTTTTTCTCTGGGGATGGATAGCATCTTCTTTCATAGGTCCTTTATAGTTGATTTGAGTATGTATAGTACTCAGAATAACTTGGTTGTTCACAATTGTTCTTCCAACAATATTGCTGTAACTGTATACAACATCCTCTTGGTTCTGTTCATTTCATTATTATTTCGTGCAAGTCTTTTCTGTTTTTTCTAAAATCAACCAGCTCATCATTTCTTATAGCACAATAGCATTACATCACAATCATGTACCACAACTTGTTTAGCCATTCCCCAATTGATGGACATCCCTTCGATTTCCAGTTCTTTGCCACCACAAAGAGCTGCTATAAATATTTTAGAACATATAGGTTCTTTTCCTTTTCCCCTGATCTCCTTGGGAAACAAACCTAATAGTGTTGTGTCAAAAAGTATACATAGTTTTATAACTCTTTGGTATAATTCCAGATTGCTCTCCCAATTTTTTCCTTTTCAAAGCACTTTTCCATCTATTACTCATCTCATTGTATCCTGGTAGGGAAGCCATGGATTATTATAACTACTTTACAGGTGATTAACTTTCTGTTTTACACATGAAGTAACCTGAAGCCCTGAGGAGTTCAGGGGCCAAACTGATACAGTTAATTAGTGGTAAAGCTGGGACCATAACCTAGAACTCTTGATTCTCCAGGTCATGGTTCTTTCTACTATGAGAAGGCACCTCCCCAGAAAGAAACCTGTTATATAATATGGCTCATTGTGTGGATTTAGTAGAAAGAACGCTGGACCTAGACTAAGGAGACCTGGGTGTGAATCCTGGCACTGACATTTATTAGTTGTATGACTTTGGAGAAATCACTTCAAATTTCTGAGCCTCAGTTTCCTCATTTGTAAAATGGGGATAATATTGTAGCTACTTCGCAGAGAGTACCACTCCACCACCATCCTACCAGCCACCCAGCTTCACAATGCTGAGGCATCCTTGACTTTTCCCTCTCCCTGGATGCCTCCCCCTTCACATCCAATCAATTGCCAATCCTTGTTGAATCTTCCTCTGCAGCCCCTGTTGCAAGTGTCATTTTCTTCTTACCCACAAGACTGTCACCTCAGTTCAGTTCATCATCTCATCTGAACCACTGCAGTAAAACCCTAATTCACTTTTACCTCTTTTCGGTCAATCATCCACACCTAAAGCATAGATCTGACCATGTCATCCCTACACAAAATGCTTTAGTGGATCCCTATTGCCTCTGAGTTAAAATACAAATTCCTCTGGCATTTAAAGTCCTTCATAGACTGACTCACAGCTACATTTATAGTCTGATTACACATTTCTCCCCGTCATGAACTTATATCCCAGTCAAATTGGCTGATATCTCCTGCCTTCATGCTTCTGTCCATTCTGTTCCTCATGCTCATAATGATCTCCTTTCCCATTACCACCTTTTAAGAGCCTCATTCATCTTGACTTCTCTGCAGCCTTTCACGCTGTCCCTCACCCTCTTCTCCTTGATACTCAACACTCTTCTGGTTCCCTTACCTCTCTGACCACTCCTTCTCTGTCTCTTTTGCTGGCTTCTAATACAGATGAAGCCCACTTACCATGGGTGTCCCTTAGAAGTCTTTCCTGGGCCATCTCCCTCTATACTACTTTGCTTGGTGAGCTCATTAGGTCCTTTGGATTTAATTATCATCTCTATGCTAATGACTCACATATCTACTAGCCAGCCCTAATCTCTCTGCTGACCTCCAATCTTGCATCTCCAATTGCCTTTCAAACATTTCAAACTAGATGTCCAGCAAACATATTAAACTTCAACACGTCCAAAACTGAACTCATTATCTTTCTCCCTAAAACCTCCCCCCACTTCCAAAGTTCGCTATTACTGTTGAGGATGATTCTTCCAGGCCCCCAGGCTTGCAACCTAGGTATCATTCTCAACTCTCACTATCTCCTACTCCTCATATCTAGTCTTTTGCCAGGGTTTGCAACATCTCTCAAATACATCCCCTTCTCTCCTCTCCTCTGATATTGCCACCATACTGGTACAGGCCTTTATCACATCGTGCCTGGATTATTGTAATCACCTGCTGGTTGGTCTGTCTGCCAGGTCTCTCCCCACTCCGGTCCATCCTCTATTCAGCCGACTAAGTGATTTTCCTAAAGCATAGGTCCAATCGTGTCACTCCCCTACTCAGTAAACTCAAATGGCTCCCGTTCACCCCCAGGATCAAATACAAAATACTTGGGCATTCGAAGTCTTTCATAACCTAGCCTGGCCTCCCATCCCCTCTCCGGCCTTCCCAGTCTTTTTATACCTTATACGCCACCATGCATACTCTTCAATCCCATGATACTGGTGTCCTTGCTATTCCACAAACAAGATCCTCCATCTCTTGGTTCTGGGCCTTCTGGCTGTCCTCCATGCTTGAGGACATGGCATGCTCTCCCTCCTCATCTCTGCCTCCTGCCTTCCCTGGGTTCCTTCAAGTTCCAGTTGAAATCCCACCTTCTACAGGAAGCCTTTCTCAACCCTTCTTCATTCCATTGCCTTCCTTCTATTAATTATTTCCTACTTATATAACTTGTTTGCATATACTTGCATATTGTCTCCCTCATCACATTGTAAGGTCTTTGAGAGCAGGAATTGTCCCTTGCCTCTTTTTGTATCCCCAGCACTTAGCCCGGTGCATAGTAGATGCTTAATAAATGATTAATTTAGGGGCAGCTAGGTGGCACAGTGGTTAGAGCACTGGCCCTGGAGTCAGGAGGACCTGAGTTCAAATCTGGCCTCAGAAACTTGACAATTCCTGGCTATGTCACCATGGCAAGTCACTTAACCCCATTGCCTAGCAAAAAAAAAAAAAAAAAAAAGATTAATTTGTGTGTCCGGGGCTTACCTGGCACACAGTAGGCAATAATGCTTATTGACTGACTGACTAGAATCTCCAGCTCACTCCAAGGTTCAGTTCAAGTGGCATTTCCTTCCTTTATTCCCCCAGTTGTATATATTTTGAATTCACTTCTCTGTGTATGTATTGTTTCACCCCAATAGTAGGTGGGCTCCTTGAGTGTTAGAATGCTCCCTTTTTGTCTTTGTATCTAGTGTCTGGCACATAGTAGGCGCTTGGTAAATGCTAGGTGAATCAACATTATTCAGTGAGTGAGTGTTGGTAACAGGATTCCAGTATAGGTCACTTGACCTCAAATCCAGGGTTCTTTTCACTAGGGACATATCCCTTCTTCCTTCAAATTAACTTCATATGGTAAACCCTAATGTAACAAGGTTAGTGCTGTTTCTCTTCAAATGCTAACCCATCATCAAAAGAAGGGTCTAATACCTCTTCACACTAAGTTATTGGCATTAGAAAGGATCTGAACAATCTCCTAATACAACCTCAATATTTTATGAACGAGGAAATTACTTTGCTGAGGTTATGCAGCCCACAGGTGGTAAAACATGCTGCAGAACTCTTTAGACTTCGGATCTCAAGTTCTTTACACTGCAGCTCTGCTTTGTGGAGATACTTGGTGAGAAGCATCAAGCTGCCCAGAGTTTGAATAGAAGAATTAGGCATTGAGGGGAAAGTGAGAACCTCATATTTGCCCACAATATAAATTCAGATTCAAAAGCCCCTCTCCCCTCCCTTTTTATCTCAGACTTTGACTTTCTTTTGCTGGGATTGCCTCTTTTTCCCCCATGATCTAAGTCTTGTAAAATTCATTACAGGGCAGTCACATTGATTTTTAATAATGTTTTGCCTCCATATAACAAGTCTCCAAAGGCTGTTTCCTGTACTATTCTAAACATTTAGAATCCAACAGCCTCTTGCTTTTTCTGCTCCTGTCGAGGAAGCCAGCAGTGGTTGGCCAGAGCTTATATCAGGGGTGGGGAACCTGTGGCCTTGAGGCCACATGTGGCCCTCTAGGTCCTTAAGTGCGGCCCTTTGACTGAATCCAAACCTCACAGAACAAATGGATGCTTGGATGCTGTTTCTTTGTGGAAGAATATACCCCCAATCTTATGGGGGGCAGGGGAATATTTTATAACTTGTTCCTGCTATGACATTTGAATAAATACCTTTTCTTGGAGCTAAATGAGTCTACTGGCTGTTAATGGGAAGCATGCCAATAGGGGTTCGTTCATGAACTGCAATGGTTAGAACCAGGGTAGCAGCCACCCTTTGAAACCCAACTTGTGAGTCTGAGTGGCAGTTAGGGGAGGCTGTTACCATATTGTTTTGTGTTGTTTCCAATTTGTCAATCAAAAGATCATAAGTTTTGAAGCCAAAAATAACCCTAGAGGTAACATAATAAACTATTTTAATTTTATAGATAAAGAAACTGAGGCCCCAAGGTCACAGACTAATAGAATTGGTATTCAAACCACTAAGTCTTCAGTTAAAAGCTGGACCGATCACTTGTCTGGAAATGTTGTACAGAAGATCCCTGTACAGGCACAGGTTGCATTAGATGGCTTCTTGGAGTCCTTTCCAACTCCGAGATTTCATGAAACCCTGTTCCTCTGAATTCAAATCCAGTGTTCTTTCCTCTACACAGCAGGGCAAAGATTACATCCCCAAGTTACATAATGGATGTTCTAAAGGACTTGGAAAACCCTACATATTAAGGGTCAGATGATGGGGGACTACCCATTTTGCCATCTTTGGTAGAAAGAAAACAAACATTTATTAAGTGCCTACCTTGTACCTAGCACTGTGCTAAGCACCTAACAAATATCTCATTTGATACTCACAACAACCCTGAGAGGTAGGTGTTACTGTTATCTCCATTTTACAGTTGAGGAGATTGAGGCAGAGAAAGGTTAAGTGACTTGCCTGGGATCTTACAGCTAGTAAGGATCTGAGGTCAGATTTGAACTCAGATCTTCATGAGTCCAGGCCTAGCACTCTATCTACTGAGTCACCTAGCTGACTCTTTGGAAACTGTCTAGTTTGGGGGGAAGAGGAAAGGTAAGGTCTTTTTCCTGTAACAGCATATTTGAGACTTTGTAGTCCCTGTATTGTCTTCCACTTGGAATGCCTTCCTAGATTTTTGCTATCTTTACATAATCCTTAGATTTGGGAAGAGTCCCATGAGTCTACTTCCCCAGACCTTTGGGGCTAATCTTCTTCTTTCCCTGAATCCTCTCTACAGTCTCCAGCATAGCCAGCCCTAGGGTCCCTCTGCTTCTGAAAATTATTCTCTGTGAACTGCTGTTCCCTTTGCCAGCATTAGACAAATTAACCTCACAAAACATCACAAAATGTCCGCTGGGTAAAAAAGCTAGGAAGACAGGACATTGTGGAAACAGTACCATGTAATAGAAAGAATGTCAGAATTGGGAGTGAGGAAGGCTAGATTCAAATCTTCGCTCTAATGTTTACTCTATCCCTGGATAAATTATGTAAGTGTTTCAAACCTCAGTTTCCTCATTTGTAAAGGAGAGACACTTCCATTACCTACTTAAGAAATGTCTGTTTAAGGCAAACTAAGAGTCAGCTGCTTCAAAGGTTCCAGGGCTAATGTCTTCTCATTCGCCCAGTGGTGGGGGCATTACTTTGGGACTTCCCTGCCCCAGGAGACTCATAATTGGCATGATAACCTCATCATCCTGAAAGATTTTAGCAGCCCTGGTACTCTACCACTCTCTGCCTCCCTGATTAGAGGGTGAGGCCATGAACCCCAAACCTCCATAAGGGCAGGGATTGTCTTTTTTTTTTTATCCCCAGCACTCCTATTCTCCTGACTTACTGTGTCGTCATTTTTAGAAGGCAATGACAATTTTTTATTGCTTCTTCAAGGTATAGGGACAGGGAATAGACCTAATTTTGCTCACAACTGGCCCATTCACATACACATCTCTTCTACCTTCCCCCTACCCTGATGTGCTGGTAACACTCCTGGAGTGGTCAATAGAGGCTTCTTGTTAATTCGGTGTTTGTCTAAGGCCAAGGGGTGGGAAACTTGTGGCTTTGAGGCTACACGTGGCCTCCTAGGTCCTCGGGTATAGTCTTTTGACTGAGTAGGCTTAACATTAAGAGTGCAATGGTAGTAGGGCACATGCATAGGGCCCCTATAGCAAAGGCAACTCAATTCTTGGTCTTGTGGGGCCTGAAAGTCCTCGCTGCTCTCTAGATACAGAGTCCTCACACAGCTCCCTTATTCAAAGTATCTCTGCTATACAAGTTGCTCAGCTGTGTTCACAAGAGCTCCTTTCCTTAGCCCCGTTTCCTCTCTCAAGTGTTGGTCTCTCTATATCTATCTATCTGTAGCATATTTCCTGGCTCTCTGATTGACTCAGTATCTCCTAACTATCATGAGATGGCATTTTGGCATTGGAAGGGGTGGGTGGGAGAAGAGAAAATCCCCTCCCTGCCTTACTGCCTTCTGGTAGAGGCCCCGGGATTTCCTCCTGGTCAGTCTCCAACTCTTGTACTCAGGCTCATTCAGGGCCTACTCATTTAAAACCTGCTTGCTCAGCCAATCAATCTATTCCCTACCTGACCCAATCAGAGAAGTCAGTTTAACACTTCATTAATACCTTATGATTACATTCTGAGCCTTCTGGGACTACATCAATTGAATTGGAGGGAGGAAAGAGACCATCTCCTCCCTCCCTTAATACTGTGTTATTTTTAAGCTATTCACTTTCTGAATGAGGGAGTTATTCATAAAATGTCAGAGCCAGCAGGGCCATTATGCATTTGCCCCTTATTTTACAGAATGGAAAGTTCTCCAATAGAGAGGAGAACTAGATGACACCACATGGGGCCTGTTAGAAAGAGAATTGAATTAAGAGCTGAAAGACTGATGTTCTAACCCCAGCTCTGCTATCATTCCCTCTATGCCCCATAAGCAAGTTCTATCCACTCCCTGGGCCTTGGTTTCCTTCTCTATAAGATGAGGGAGCTAGTTTTGTTTCTGGGGTTTTTTTTGACTAGGCAATGGGATTAAGTGACTCCCCCTAGTAAGTGTTATGTGTCTGAGGTCATATTTGAACTCAGGTCCTCCTGAATCCAGGGCTGATGCTTTATCCACCACACCACCTAGCTGCCCTTATGAGGGAAGATAGTTTTGATAATCTCTAAGCGTTCTTCCAATTCTGACATTCTGTGTTTTAATACAGATGCAAAACTGAAAAAAATCCTAGGTGACCCCTCTTTGACCTATGGGAGGGTCAGATCCTTTATGATTTTGTTGTTGTTCAGTCATTTCAGCTGTGTCTGACTCTTCATGACCCCATTTGGGGTTTTCTTAGCAGAGACTGGAGTGGTTTGCCATTTCCTTCTCCAGCTCATTTTACAGATGAGGAAACTGAGGCAAACAGGGTCAAGTGACTTGCCCAGGGTCATACAGCTATTAAGTATCTGAGGCTGGATTTGAATTCAGGAAGATGAGTCTTTTTGACTCCAGGTAGGGCATTCTTCCTACTGCTGCCCCTAGATAATTTATAAACTGCCTGTAATTTGGAGTCATCATTCAGTGACAACCCCAAACAAATTGAACTTAAAAAACATGTGGCTCCACAGGGAATCTGAGAATGCTGAAGTTGGACACTTTGCCTGGTTTCAAACCTTCCTAACACAGCTACCTGGTAAGCCAGTTCTGTGTTGTAATGAAGACGTCCCTGGATCCTGAGTCCCTGGGGAGGGGGCAGGGAGTGCTGAGGGGTAGGGCTGCTGCAGAGATGGGTTATAGTCAGGAGACTTTGCAAAATGGAATCCTCCCTCGTGGGCTCCCCTCACTTTCTCCAACTCACACAATGCTTCCAGTCACAGGAGCTCTATAGCTCACCATCTGCACAGCACTTCTAACCCTGCTGCTTTCTATATTTAGCCTGAATATGGGCAGGGTTTGGTTTTTTTTTTTCCTCTTCTCTGTATATTCCACTTGGCTGTGAGAGATTTCAGGCAGAACTGCCGGTGTGGCTTATTTAAAAGCCAAGTGCTTTCCTCTTTGGGAGGAAGATGTCCTCTTCCTCTGGAAAGCCCTCTTTGTTCTCTTCCCTTTCGTTTCTGCGGGGGTATTAATTAATTTGCTACAGCATTTCCGTTCCTGATTCACCTGTTTAGCACTTGGCGTCACCTCGGGAAGCTAGTGAGAGGTGGAATAATTCAATGAACTCTGGTTTTTCCCATAGCAAAGCATTTTGTAGTATTAGCTTCATTTTGCAGTCTGGGACAGTGCCATCCCCCAAAAAGGTTAAAATTAGTTAGGTTAAATTAAAGGCTAAATTTTTAAAAAGGTTATCAAGGTCCCATAGCAAGTGACTAAGTATGGCTTAGAACTCTCTGCTCTTGAAATTCTGATTGGACACCTAGTTTTTCCCCTGAGTGCCAGGCTGCCTTTTCTTCCTTCAGCTGAATTTGGGGAATTAAAATGATGGCTGGGATTGGGAGGTGGGAAGAGGGAAAACTGGGCATTTGGAAGGTTTTCAAGAAAGCCGTACTTCTTTGGGAAGTGGATCAACTTAGGGAAAGCCTTTCTGGCTTGTAGCCAGGATCCTTTAATATGTATTACTGGACCATCTGCTTGGAAAATGCTGAGCCCTAGCTCCTGAGCAAGATCGAACCTGGCCCCTATTGCCAATTTCCACAGATCAGAAGGACGTCTGGGGCCGGCTCTGCCAGGGGCAGGCTCTGTCTGAGGATGTTGTACACACAAGGATACAAGTACAAGCGCTTGGAATCCCTGGCTCCCATCAAGGCTCAACACAAAGGTCACCTCCTGCAAGGGGCATTTCTCAATTCCCCAAATTATTAGTGCTCCCCACCATCCCTACCCTGAAAATAATTTTGCCTTGATTTTGTAAATCTCTTCCTTCATGGGGTTTTAACTGATTTCTCCAGCTGCCAGTGATCTCTCCAGTCATTCCTCCCATGCAAATTATTATGTATATAATTTAAATGTGTATTCCCAGGATCTAAACTGTGCCTGGCACATATTAGGGGCTTAATAAAGGCTTATTGATTGTTTGATTAATTCAATATTATGCCAAAATAGGGATCTTATCAGCTCCTATGGGTTCAATTATCATCTTTAGGTAGATGTCTCCCAATTCTGTATATCCAGCCCTAGCCTATTTCCTGAGTTCCATTCCTGTATGTCAACTGCCTGTTAAATATTTTGAACTGGGTGTCCCATAAGCATCTCAAATTCAACATGTCCAATTAATTATCTTTTACCCCAGACTCACCCCTTTTTGCACTTCGCTTTTACTACAGAAGATACCATCATCCTTCCCAGTCACCCAGGTTTGAAACCTTGCTGTCGTCCTTAACTACCCACTCTTCCCCTACATATCTAATCAGTTGCGAAATATTGCCATATCTACCTCTGCACCAGCTCACATGCATCCACTTCTGTTAGCTCATACAACCACCACCTTAGTTCAGGACTCCATCACCTCCCTCCTGGACTAATGCAATAGCCTCTAATTTGGTCTTCTTATTCTGAGTGTCTCTACTCCAATTCATCTGCCACACAGCTATCAAAGTGATCTGATCATATCTCACCTATCCCCATACTTTCCTTCATAATAAATTTAGTGACTCCTTATTGCCTCTAGGATCAAAGATAAACTTCTCTGTTTGGTATTTATGTATTTATTTATTTATTTTTGACAAGGCAATGGGGTTAAGTGACTTGCCCAGGGTCACACAGCTAGTGAGTGTTATGTGTCTGAGGCTGCTCCGTTTGGTATTTAAAGCTCTTTCTGGTATGAATCAAAATGAGAAAACTATTGGACTTTTGGCTCAGCCATGGTAGAAATGGATTCGATTCCACCTGTGATTTCATTGCTACAGGAAACTCTCAGATGGATAAACCCCCTCTACTTAGTTCAGGTCAACGCCTTCTCTGCCACCTTTATAGTCTTAGAGAGTTTCCTAGAGCACCAAGAAGTAATTTGCCTAGTGTCCCACAGCCAGATGAGACTAGACTTAACCTCAGCTCTCCTTTCTTGATCTGAGGCCTGCTATCTATCTACTGCATCACACAACCCTGTTTCTGTTTTGTGTTTTTTTTTTAAGTGCCAGAGCTATTGCCTCTGAAATAAAAGTTCGTTTTGCAAATAGTCAAGCCTGTGCATTTGCTTAAGCAAGGGCTTGGACAAAATGTTTTCTTCCACTTCTAAGATCTCTGATTTACCTGTTTAAGAGCAAATTAGACTATATTAATTTCTACAACAAGGGAAGTGATGAACCTGCTGCCCTCTGCCTTGGTCTCACATCATCTCAGGTATTGTGTTTGATTCTGGGAGCCATACTTTGAGAGGGATATTGATAAAGTTGAGTAGTACCTGAGCAGATAAAGGATCTGGAAACCATATCTAGCTTAGGTGTGGACCAGAGAGTGATTGTCAAGTATCTAAAGACTTGATAGGAAATCCTGCCACCCCTCAGGCTGGTGTCTCTTCATAAGGAGTAGGAATGAAGCTCTTTTACTGAAAGACCTTCTGGTTTTTGCCTTAACATAGACCAGCACCTAGAAAGTACCTGATGAATATTTGTTTAATTAATTAATTAATTAAATTGAATGTCAGACAGTTTTTACACATTAATGACTAGGTTTCCTAGTCTGTGAATGATGATGACACTAAGGTGAGGGATTCTTGATCCAGGGTAACTTAAAGGGATGAAAGTGAATTGTGGTTCTCAAGGTATGGTCCAAAGTCCTCTGGGAATCCCCAAGATCTTTTCAATAGGTCTATGAGGTCATAACTCTTTTCATAATACTAAGATATTTGATTTCTCATATGGCTAATATTGATAGAGATAATCCTCATAAACAAAAGGTCTTGGGGGGGATTCCTCAATAATTTTTAAGAATGTAAAGGGATCTCAAGACCAAAAAGTTTGAGAACTATTGGCATGGGGTTGAAAAAGATGATACCTGACTTCACTTGTAATAGTGGTTGCTAATATTTTATTTGTTGTTGTTTAATCATTTCAGTCATGTCCAACTCTTTGTGATCCCATTTGGGGTTTTCTCGGCAAAAATACTGGAATGGTTTGTCATTTCCTTCTCCAACTCATTTTATAGATGAGAAAACTGAGGCAAACAGGGTTAGATGACTTGCCCAGGGTCACACAACTAGTAAGTATCTGAGGCTAGATTTGAACTCAGGAAGGTGAATCTTCCTGACTTCAGGCCCAGCACTCTATGCACTATGGTGCCACTTAGCTGCTGAAATATTACATTTTAGAGAGCTGATGTGTGTTAAGTAGATGTCTCCCAATTGTGTGGCTCCAATGGTCAAAACAAGAATCAATGGTTTTAAGATCTAAGGATGCAGATTTCATTTCAGTGTAAGGTAGAGAGCTTCCTCACATTTGGAGCTATTCAAAGACAAAACAAGCTGCCTCATCAGGGAATGAGCTCCCTGTCACTAGAAGGGTAGGAACATATACTATGCTATATAGGGAATTTGTGGAGGGGATTCTTATATCATGTGCAAAGTCAGTTTACACAATTTTTAGGATTCCTTCCAACTTTAATATTTTATGATTCTTGAAGAAAAATCAAATGAAGACACATTTAAAAGCAGCCATTGTGGAGATTTATTTTGCTTGATTATGCATATTTGTTATAAAAAATTTGTTTTTCTTTTTGTCCAGTTGGGGGTGGTGGTGGTGGCAGCAAGTAGGGAGAGTTAGGAGAGCAGAGCAAGGGATAGGGTTGCCCAAAAAAGAAAAAAAAGAAAGAAAAGAGAGTCATTGAAACAAGCTTTTGAAACAAATACTGAGAAGAATAGAAGGAAGGTCAGAGAGAATCATAAACAAGCAGGACAGCTTTCTTTTTTCTTTTGATCTAAAGCTCTTCCCTTCTTTTTTTTCTCTTTTAATAATATCTTGTTTTTTTCCAATTGCATGTAAAAACAATTTTTAACATTCATTTTTTTTAAACTTTGAGTTACTCCAAAAGACCTATGAGGGAAAATACTATCTACATTGAGAAAAAGAACTGTGGAGTCTGAATGCAGATTGAAGCATACTATTTGCTCTCTTTTTTTGTTTTGTTTTGTTTCTTCTTTCTCCTGATTCCTCCGGTTGGTTCTAATTCTTCTTTACAACATGACCAATGTGAAAATCTGTTTAATATGAATGTATAAGTAGAACCTATTGTCAGATTACATGCTGTCTTGGAGTGGGAGAAGAGGAGGGAGGGGGAGAAAATTTGGAACTGAAAATCTTATGGAAGTGAATGTTGAAAACTAAAAATAAATAAGTAAATTTTTAAAAAAGAAAAAATTTTGAGTTCCAAATTCTCTCTCCCTTCTTCCTTTCCCCCTCCCTGAGTTGGTAAGTAATTTGATATAGATTATATATGTGAAATGATGCAAAACATATTTCCATATTAGTCATGTGATGAAAGAAAACACAGACCAAAAAACATGAAAAAAATAGTGAAAAAATAATATCCTTCAATCTGCATTCAGATTCTATCAGTTCTTTCTCTGGAGGTGGATAGCATTTTTCATCATGAGTCCTTTGGAATTATCTTAGATCATTGTATTGCTGAGAATAGCTAAGTCATTCACAGTTGGTAGTCTTACATATTACTGTTACTGTGTAAAATGTTCTCCTGGTTCTACTCACTTCAATCTGCATCAGTTCATTAAGTCTTCCCCAGTTTTTCTGAAAGCATCCTGCTCATCATTTCTTATAGCGCAATAGTATTTCATCACAATCATATACCTCAACTTGTATTCTATTCTATTCCACAGTTGATGGGCATCCACTGAATTTCCAAATCTTTGCCACCATAAAAGCAGGACAGCTTTGAAAGTAATATGTTGAACTTGAGTACTTGGAAGGGAAAACTCTTCATGATAGAGATTTGAAGTTTCACGGGCAACCATCTGTGTTCATCTGTGTGTGTGGGATTACTCACTTTGATGTTTGTTCAGAATAAAAGAAAAGATGGAAAGTGTTTTATTATACTGTGTCTGAGATCAATTAAATAAAGGAGGGAAAGGGAAGAAGTATTTATATAGTACCTCCTATGTGCCAGGCATTGTGCTAAGCACTTAAATATTATCTCATTTGATCCTTACAACAACCCTGGGAGGTAGGTGCTATTCTTATCCTGATTTTAGAGTTGAATATACTGAGACAGACAGACTTGCTTAGGGCCAGCTAGTAAGTGTCTGAGGTTGGATTTGAACTCAGGTCTTCCTGACTCCAGGTCCAGCACCTGCATCAGAAGCTACACATTAGGCCCCACTGCTTTCCACTATTGAAAATTAATTGTCTTATATTTTATTCTGTTAAGAATTGACTTCATATGTCTTCCAAGCTCACTAACCTGGTAAACTAATTTAGGCAAATGTGCCAGTGGAAAAGAACTAGGTGACCACCCTCAGATAACCAGTATGTATCCCTCCTTCCATTTAAAAAAAAATGTTTTATTGATGCCTTTTCCCACCACCCCACAATCATCAGATATATTCCCAATTGAATTAATTCTTCCTTTTAACAAAGACAAGTTAGGTTAAAAACAACCAACACAATGATCTTGTCTTCCAATGAATATAACATGCTGCCCTTACAGTCTCTAACCTCTCAAATGAAGGAACTCACAGTTCAGCTTCCTTCTAGAAATCTTTTCCAATGTGCATTTTCACAGAGGGATTTTGGGACCATTGTCTGACTTTTTAAAAATATCTAACTCAAGGGGGTGACTAGTGATTGGAATCTCATGTGAGGACAGAGATATTTGGGAGGCAATTCCTCAGTCTTACAGTCTCCCCTTTTTATGAAAAGCTGACCTTGTGTCCTCTCCATCTTTTCAGAACACTCAAGGGTAGCCCTTGGTCTGGTCCAAACAACCTCAATGACCTTCTTCATCCTAGGGAATCTTAGAAATGTAGAATTGGAAGGGAATGCTGGTATCATCTGCAGCATTTTGCAAATTAGGAAACTGAGGCCCCAAAAGATAGCATGATACCATGGAAAAAGAATTAAGTTTGGAGTTGCAGGAGGGTTCAAGTCCTACCTCTAATATATAATAATTGTGTATCTGTAGAGCCCTAGGTAAGTTTCTAAGACTATTGAATAAAATACACACTAAGTTACCAAGGAGCTGATGAATAGCACTCAGAAATTTCCTCCATATTCATGATATCTCAGGTCCACCCCACACTGCCCCCCCACCCCTGACTTTTGTTCGGTGTTTGACACTGCGACCACCCTCTACTCTTGGCTTTTCTCTCCAACCAGGGTTTTGCTATCCTGCTGTCCTGGTTCTTCTTGCCGCTATCTAATCACCCCTCTTTCTTCTTTACAGGATCATCATTCAGGTCCCACTTGGTATGGTTATAGCCCAGGGTTGTGTCCTCTTTTCTCTCTATATGCTCACTCTCTTGCTATTATCTCTTTGCAGATGATTCCCCAAATCCACCTATCCAGCATTCATCTCTCTCCTCAGTTTTCAATCTCATGGGCATTTCAAACTCAACATGTCCAAAACTGAGCTCGTTATCTTTCTGCCTGAACCCACCTGTGACAGGCCAGGGTTAAGGATCCATCTAGCCCTCAACATGGATTGGGCTTGTTTTTCCCTAAAAGGTGACAAAGCTTTCCCCAGGACCTGACAGCCCAAGATTTAAGGGATACTCCCCTTATTCAGCTTCATAATAACCTCTGGAAGTATTGATGTGGCTTCCCGGTCACTGTCAAGTTGGGGCCTTTTAGACTCGACCTGTGTTCCAAGACCTAGAGAGAGGCATCACACCCTGGCCCCTGACCAGAAGCACTTACGTATGGAGTTAAAGAGGGGGGCTACTCAAGCGAAGTACTGCCATATCCTTGTAGCCTCCTTTTTGTTAACTGACCTATGAGTGCCTCATTTTGCTCCAACATTGAACTTGAACTAACAGGATTGCAGCCTGGGTCAAGTTTACCCCTAACAATCTTCTATCCCAACTTCTCTGTTTTTATGTGACCCCGCCCCCATCCTTCCAGTCACCTATGTTTGCAATTTTGGAGTCATCTTTGACCCTTCATTCTCCCTTACATCTGTTACGGGAGAAATATCTCCTCTCTGACTTCATGTGGTGGGTCACTGCTGCCAAATGTATATTAACCACAATGTATAAATTATAGAAGTAAAAACCTAGGTTTTATTATTAAGCTCAAGCGTAGGTTCAGGCCTCAGAGAAAACCTGAACGATCTTGAGGATTCTGACAAGGCTTCTTATAGGTGAAATTATGTCAGAGTGAAAGAGAAATAATTCTTTTACATATGGTGATCTTGTACATTCTTCTTTGGCCATAAAAGTTAAAGAGAAGATAGATCCATAATCCCATACTTTCTGCAATGTCATAAGAGTTAAACAAACTTGATTAAATAGAGTCATAATCTTACACATCCTCTAAGGAAACCTACTTCATCAAACAAACTCTATAGATGAATTTAGTCAGGTTACAGATTAAACTACATTTGTTGGGTTCACAAATAGGTCAATTGAGGAGGATTTATATGTCACCTAGGACTCAAAGATAGTTGAGATTCTTCCTCTAGCTTCTTATCTAAGGAATGTTTTTTTTTAATAAATTTATTTTGATTCATCAACAATCATTTCCATAAGCTTTTGAGTTCTAAATTTTTCTCTCCCTCCCTCCCCACCTCCCTCCCCAAGACTGCTTGAAATCTGATATAGGCTCTACATATACATCCTATTAAACATATTTTCACATTAGTGATGTTGTAAGTAAGAATTAGAACCAATAAGAGGAACCACGAGAAAGAGAAAACAAAACACAACAGAAGAAAAAAAAGAGCAAATAGTATGCTTCGATCTGCACTCAAACTCCATAGTTCTTTCTTTGGATGTGAATAGCATTTTCCATCATGAGGCTTTTGGAGATGTCTTAGATCCTAAGGAATATTTCAGGCACTAAATACAATTTCTCATCCCCTGGGACAGGTTTTAGTCAGGTGAAGTTAATATTAACCAAAGATGCAAGAGGAATAAAAGGAAATTTGAAAAAATTCCCATACCACTTCCTGTATTCAGTTATTCACCAAGACTTTATCTCAGCAACCTCTCTTGAGGCTGTCCCCTTCCCTATGTGTGTGCCGCTACCACCCTAGGTCAAGCCCCATCACCCCTCACTGGGATCATTGCAAGCCTTCTAGTTCTTCTCTCTGCCTCCAATCTCTAGGCTCACCAATCTGTCTTTCAAATGGATATTCCTAAAGTGCGGATGTAGGGCACTCCTTTGCCTAAAAAGACTACAGTAAAATGTAAACCTGTTTGCCTGACATCTGGCCCTTCATAGTCTGGTTCCAGCCTATCTTTTGGGGCTGATAATACTTTGCTTTCCCTCTTAGCAAGGTATATTCCTGGCAAACTGATCCACTTGTTCCCCAAGCACGACGACATGATATTTCATCTTGTGTAATGTCATGCCTGGAATGCTCTCCCTCCTCGTCGTCCTCTTTGACTTTTGTCCTTGAATCCCCATCTCCTGGCCCAGCGCCTGGCGTGCTGTGGGCTCTTAATAGATTTGTTGGATTGAATTATATTTGCAAAAAAGAGAGGTTTGTCCTAGATCTCTTATAGAAGGTCTCCTCTGCTGTAAATCTATGATCTTAGGAACCAAATCAAAGAGGGGCAAGTGCTCTTAGCCCCCTGGTGAGGTTGCCTCGAAGGCTGTGCTTTGGGTGGTCAGGTAGGGGAGTTTAATGTGGTTTCCATTCTGCTTGATTCTGCCGGTGTCGGTGGGAATCCCCAGGGCAGGCAAAGGAGGAAAGCACTGATTAGTTCACAACAGCCAGGCCCTCTCTAGGTTTCTTTATTTGCATATTAATTAGTGCCCTGGAGGCAGCTAAGAGACTGCAGTCTTTAAAAATGTACTGGAATTTAGCAAGAGAATTGAATACCGAATTAATGGGGGCACCATCTGCCCTGCCTCTACCAACCCTGTCCCTTAGCTGGTGAAATGCCCTCCTCAGAGAAAAGAGAAAGTTCCTATTAACTCTCAGTTATCCACAGGTAGCTCAACTGCTTGGTTGATTATCTGTACCTGATTTCCTATGTCAGCCTGGTTTTCCTGATGGTACCTAGTATGCCCTGAACCTTTCAGCCACTTCCTCCTCCTGCCTCAAGGAAGAGGTGTGCTGGAATGTACAAGATCTTGTGAGCTGATAGTTAAATTTTTAGCATGAACATTTACATCTCAGAAATCAGTAAAGGCTACCAATCAGGGCCTTATTTATTGTCTCTGCTTAATAAAGTGATGGAGAAAATGTTAATAATGCACATTAAACTTAGAAGTGTGTCATTATTTCAGAGAGATGGTTGCTAAACATTTACCAGACAGCCCTGCTTATAGGCTGAGGCTCTGTAAACTAACATGAGATCAACCTCAAAAAATATGTGAGACTGCCTGGTATAGTCAAAAGAGCTCAATGGAATGGTAATCAGGAAGGAGACCTGGGTTTGAATTTAGCCTTTCCCATTCAGCCTTATAACTTCAAAGAAGTCACTTCTCCTTCTTGGAGTTTAGTTTCCTTAAAGGCAAGATAAGGAAATTGAACTGGTTGATTTATAAGATCTAAACCTGTATAATTTTCAGACCCAAAGAACCTCAGAGTTGGAAGGCATCTTAGAGGCTAACCTAGACCTGAACAAGAATTCCCTTCACGATGCCCAGCTTTCACTTAAAATCCTTGTGCAAGAAGATCTTGTTACAGATGGGTGGCAAAGTAGATAGAGCACCAGACCTGGAGTCAGGAAGACCTGAATGCAAATTCAGCTTCAGATTCTTACTAGCTGTGTAGCCTTGGGCAAGTAACCAACTTAACTTCTGTTTGCCTTAGTCTTTGCATCTGTAAAATGGGAATAATAATAGCACCCAACTCTCAGGGTTGTGGTGAGGATCAAATGAGATAATGGAAAGTGCTAAGCACAGTGCCAGGCACATGGTAACCACTATGTAAATGTTAGTTATAAATTACTTCACAAGACAGCCCATTCATTCCACTTTCAGACAATTCATTTGGCCTGAGGAGCAACAGCTCCGGCCCATTTGATTCCTGTCTTTCTGGTAGTGGTAAGCATATAAAGGAGAGGTTTGTCTTTTTCTGCTTGGTGCCAGAGAGCACAATGAGGACTGGCATGCAAAATTTTAAGAGCACTGGTTTTAGCTCAACATGAGGAACAAATTCCCAACAATTATTGTGTTGTTTGATTAAGTGTATGATTATGAGTATGATTAAGGGCCAAATAAATGGTACAGACTGTGCTATAGGTAATAAGAGAAGGAAAGGAAGAATCCATTCATTTTTCATTTTTCCCCTCTTGGCAAAGTCATAGCTACTATTCTGCCTGTATGTTCTAATGCTTCAGACAGAAATACTGGCAGGAAGTACTCAGTGACTTTAAATCTTCTTTAAGGAAGAACCTTCTCTGAGGACCAATCACCTTGCTAGCCTTGTATGGCTGTCACTGGGTTATAAGAATGCCCTTAGACTGTTAATGATTACACTGTATGCATCAGTATTGGCCACAGGATTCTGGGAAAGATGGGCAAAAGAGACTCAAACACTTTCAAAGATAGGTCTAAAGTCTGTAGAGGCCATCTAATCTAACCCCTTGGGTGGATAGAGCACTGGACTTGGAGTCAGGAAGACCTGAGTTCAAATCCACTATCCTTTAGACACTTACTAGCTGTGTGACCCTGGGCAAGTCACTTAACCCTGTTTGCCTAAGTTTCTTATCTGTAAAATGAACTGGAGAAGAAAATGGCAAACCACTCCAGTATCCCTGCCAAGAAAACCCCAAGTGGGGTCACAAAGACTCAGACATAACTGAAATGACTGAATAATAAAAATCTTTCTAACCCCTTCATTTTACAAAGGAGGAATCGGAAGCCTAGAAAGGCTTGTCCAGGGTCACATGGGTGGTAAGTAGCCATTGACTGGAACCCAAATATTTTGTCTCTTTCAATCTTTCAGTCAACCAACAGGCATTTATTAATTGTCTATTATTTGCCAGGCACTGTGATAGATGCTGGGTATAACAAGACAAAATGAAGCAATCCTTGACCTCAAGCAGTTTAATTTCATTAGGAGACACAACGTGGACACATGTGTAAATATGTAGTGGATATTGTGCTGGACTTGGAAGACCAAAGACCAAATTCTTCCTCGGTTACTTTCTAGCTGTGTGATCCTGGGCAAGTCACTTAATCTCTTAGCCTTAGTTTCTTCATCTATAAAATGGGGATAATAATAGTACCTACTTCACATGGTTGTTAAAGGTCAAATGAGGTAGCATATAAAGTGTTTTTCAAACCTTAAAGTACTATATAAATGCTAGCTGCTATTGTGGAAGTATACACAAAAATACAATCTATGTAGATACACTTTATGTTTGAACCTGTGATTTCATCCATGTGGACAGCTCCTGGGGAGGAACATCTTCTACCAAAATAGATTAGCAGGTGCTCTCCAATTTATAATCCTGACACCATCAGGCAGGAAAGTCAAACTCAAATAAAAAGGATCCCTGCTAGCCACATGTTGACTTAGAAAACCACAAATTGCCGTTATCTATGTTGTATCATATTTTTATTTATTTTGTTAAATATTTCCCAATTATATTTTAATCCGGCTGGGCCATACTTGAGAATGTTGTGAATCTGACACCTTTGCCCTAGAGCACAGAGAGATGTAAGTGACTTACCCAGAGTCACACTGCCAAGGTATATCAGAGGTAGGTCCTGAACCCCAGCCTTCTAGAATCTGAGGCCTCTATCCATTACATCATAGTCAAGATGTCTTTCAAAATACATGCAAAATAAATGAAAGGTAATGGGGGAGGTAGAAGGCACTAGCAGCTGAGGGATCAGCGAAGGCTTCATGTAGTAGGTTATCTTTGACCTAAGCCTCAAAGGAAACTCAGAGAAGGCAAAAAGAGGGAGTGCATTCTGGGGGACACTGCAAGGCAAGGAGATGGAAAGTGAGATGTCCATGTAAGGAAGAACTAGGAAGCCATCATGGCTGAATGGTGGAGGTAATGACATGATAGGGAGTAATCACATAAGAAGCCTGGAAAGATATGTTGGATCCAAGCCTCACCAACCTTGACAAGGAAGCCAAGGAGAGCAGAGGAGAGAGAATTGTGGTTGCGGTCCCTTAAATGAACACCTGGCTTATGTGCTGCTGCTGTATTGTCCTTTGTTCTTGAAGAAGACCATGACATCAGGGAGGTGATGTCATGACATGCAAGTGAATAGGATTTAAGTGAGAGAGGGCTATGAAAAGTCACCAGCCTTGCTTTCTCTTCAGGAGCCATCTGGATCCAGTGGCCAGATATGGATCAGGACGACTGAAGATAGCCCCAGAGGCAGTGGGGGAAGTTGGCCTTTGGTCTTTTCGAGGTCTTTCTTTCTTTCTTTCTTTCTTCCTTCCTTCCTTCCTTCCTTCCTTCCTTCCTTCCTTCCTTCCTTCCTTTCTTTCTTTCTTTCTTTCTTTCTTTCTTTCTTCTTTCTTTCCTTCTTTCTTTCTTTCTTTCTCTCTTTCTTTCTTTCTTTCTTTCTTTCTTTCTTTCTTTCTTTCTTTCTTT
>NW_020954571.1:9352517-9373400 GCF_900497805.2 Vombatus ursinus | reverse complement strand
TTTCTTTCTTTCTTTCTTTCTTTCTTTCTTTCTTTCTTTCTTTCTTTTCTTTCCTTCTCTCTCTCTTTCTTTCTCTCTTTCCACATAAGTTATCACCCCCTTACCAGCAGATGCTTTGTCCAAAGGGAAAGTAAATTTTAATCTTTGAAACTTTTTTTTTGTTTTTATTTTTTCTCTTAAAAACCAGACTTAATCCCAAATCACTCTGGCTCTCCTAGGTTGGCCAACAATAAATCCCAGGCTAAGCCCTACTTGGTCATTGTTTGGGCCCTGATTGGCTCAGAATGTATGTATATAACAATTGTTTCTATTTTGGCCAGAAACCCTGAGGGTCTTCCTCTTACAGATCTTTTAAAAATTTTTTTTTATTATTATTTTTAAGAGGCCATTCTTAGCCTCATTTCTTATTAAGCCTTAATCACTGAATGGGCATAGCCTCAGTCAAACTGAGGCATATTGACAACCACAAAAGGACTCATATAACTTCATGTTTAAATGGATTTCTATTTTCCTCCTGCTGAGGTTTCACCTGTTCACCTGCCTAGAGACTTATTCCTGGAAAAGGAAATATTCCTTTGCCTCTACATGGAAAGAGTTCGAGTTCCAGGTAGTATCAGTACACCTTCCTTTCAGTATCAGCTTCTTTTAAACTTACTGCCTGTGTGATGGGGAGTAGGTTACTTCTCTTGTTTAAACTACAGTTTTCTCACCTGTAAAATGGAGATAAAAATGATTATGTTATCTTATTGTAAAAAAAAAGTGCATCTCAGATCTTAAAAGCACCATAGAAACAAGTGCTATATGTTAATATATAATAAAGACTATCTTTTTAAAATTATTTGTATCTCTAGCTTTTAGTACAGTGCCTGGCAAAGAGCAGGCACTTAATAAATGTTTATTGAGTTGAATTGAATATGCCACTCAACAAAGTCTCAAACACCAAGTTGGCAGGGAATGTTCGAGGCCAATGCTGGGTGTGGGGGTAAGACTTTGAGAGGGAGGAAAGACAATTTCCCTCTCCTTTCCTTTTCAACCTGGCCTTGCAAAAAGCTGCTGATGGATGGTGGGAGAAATAATATCTCCATCCAAGGTATGTTAATGAACAGGTTTTCTCCAGTCACAGTTTCCCAGCTGTCATAAATGAAGGAAATAGTCTAGATTGTCTCTAAGGTCACTTCCACTTTGATGTCCAGTGATTCTGTGAATTTTTGGTAGTGGACTTCTAAGTACTTAAAGAAATTAAGACATTGGCATGAGGACACTATAGAAAGACAGCATGGCATAGCTGTAGATTGCTGGACCTGGAATCAGGAAGCCCTGGGTTTGATCCTTGCCTCAGATACTTGCTAGCTTTGTGAGCCTGGGCAAACCACTTAACCTTTTTGGGCTTAGGCTTTCTTATCCATAAAATTAGGCTGATAATGGCACCTACTTCATGGGATTGTTGTGAAGACAAATGAGATAAAGTAAGGAAAGCACTTAACACAAACTAGTTATTATTAATTATTACATAGACAGAAGTAATGAGGGTGACTGCCAAATCCATCAGTGTAACCATAAGAATTTTACCAACCCTAATGTGCATCCATACCTGGCTTACTCCTGATTGATATATTCCAAGGAGCCCGAAGTCTGCTTACCTTATTTGCTGTGATATTTGCTAAGATGTATTTGCCAAGAGCTCCATTTTCTTCTACTAAGTCCTTCTGTTCAACAAGCATTTATTTTTCCTGTTTTTTTTTTTTTTGGCTAGGCAATGGGGTTAAGTGACTTGCCCAGGGTCACACAGCTAGTAAATGTTATGTGTCTGAGGCTGGATTTGAACTTAGGTCCTCCTGAATCCAGGTCTGGTGCTCCACCTAGCTGCCCCCGATGTTTTTAATTAATTAATTAATTTTTGTTTTCATCATTCACTTTTATAAGATTTTGAGTTTCAAATTTTTTCTCCTCCCTCCCCTTCCCCCTCCCCAAAATGGCAAGCAATCTGATATAGGCTATACATGTACAATCATATTAAACATATTTCCACATTAGTCATGTTGTGAAAGAAGAATCAGAACAAAAGAGAAAAATCATGAGAAAATAGTATGCTTGGATCTGCATTCAGACTCCATAGTTCTTTCTTTGGATGTGGATAGCATTTTCCATTATGAGTCTTTTGGGATTGTCTTAGATCATTGTATTGCTAAGAAGAGCTGAGTCTATCACAGTTGGTTATTGCATAATGTTGCTGTTACACAATGTTCTCCTGATTCTGCTCACTTCACTCAGCATCAGTTCATACAAGTCTTTCCAGGTTTTTCTGAAATCTGCCTACTCATCATTTCTTATAGCACAATAGTATTCCATTACATTCATATACCACAACTTGTTCAGCCATTCCCCACTTGATGGGCATCCCCTCAATTTCTAATTCTTTGCCACCACGAAAAGATCTGCTATAAATATTTTTGAACATGTGGGTCTTTTTCCTTTTTTTATGATCTCTTTGGGATCCAGACCTATTAGTGGTATAGCTAGATCAAAGGGTATGCAGTTTTATAGCCCTTTAGGCATATCAACAAGCATTTATTAAGTACCTACTATGTGCCAGGCATTGTGTTAAAGGCAGAAAAAAAATCCATATTCTCAAGGAGCTCACAGTCCAATACAGGAGACAACATGTGAACAGCTATGTACAAACAAGCTAAATAAATATAGGATGAATGGAGGATAATCAACAGAGAGAGGGCAGTAATGTTGAGGGAGATCAGGGAGAGCAGGGAACAGATATGAGTGGGTTATTTGAGTAGGAAGAGCAAAAAGGTCAGTGTCATTGAATTGTGCAGTATATTGGGGTAAAGTATAAGAAGACTGGAAAGGCAGGAGTGGAGCAGGTTATGAAGTACTTTAAAAGCTAAATGGAGGATTTAATATTTGATCCTGGAGATGATAGGGAGTCATTGGAGTTTGTTGGTTGAATTGATGGCAGGGCAGGTAGGGGCAGGTGGAGGGTGGGGTGCAAACAGTGGTGATATGGTGGTGTGGTGAGATGTTCTATAGGATGATCAGTTTGGCAGCTGAATGGAGGATAGACTGGAGTGGGGAACTCTAACCAATAAGCAGGCTATTGTAATAGCCTAGGTACGAAGTGACAAGAATCTTCACCAAGGTGGAGTCGGGGTTAGGAGAGAAGGGGGCAGATATAAGAGGTGTTATAAAGGTAGAATCAACAGGAACTGGCACTAGATTAGATGTGAGGGGTGGGAGTAAGGGAAGAGTTGAGAGGGAAGACATGTAGGTTGTGAGTCTGGGTCACTGGGAGGATGGTGGTGCCCTTTACCAGAAAAGGGAAATTGGAGAGAGGAGAAGGTTTGGGAGGGAAATATAATGAGTTCAGTTTTGGACATGTTGAATTTAAGATACTTATGGGATATCCTTTTGGAGATGTCCAATAAGCAGTTAGAGATGTTAGACTGGATATCAGAAGAGAGGTTAGGACTGGATAAATAGAACTGGAAATCATCAGCATAGAGATGATAACTGAGTCCATGGATACTGATGAGATCACCAAGTAAAATGGAATAGAGGAAGAGGAGGAGAAGGCCTTGGACAGAACCTTGGGGCTCACACGTGTCTGGGACTGATATTCCTGTGTTTTCCCACTTTATCATCTTAATAAGCATGTTTGTATATAAGGATGGCTGCTAGAGATGTTTGGGTTAATGGGCAATGGAGACTGAGAAGAAGCGGTCAGTCAAGGATGAGGAGATCCAGGAGAGGTTAGTGTCAAGAAAACCTGGAAAGAAGAGACTATTAAGGAGAAAAGGATGACTGATAGTGTCAAAATCTGCAGAGAAGTCAAGAAGGTTGGGGACTGAAAAATGGCCATTAGATTTGGCAATTAAGAAATCATTAGTAACTTTAGAGTAAGCAGTTTCAGTTGAATGGTAAGGTCAGAAAGTCATACTGCAGATTCACAAAGAGAAGAGGACAGGAGGAGGAAGAGGCATGAAGTAAACATAGTTTTCTCAAGGAGTTTAGCCACAAAATGGAAGAGAAATATGGGATGATAGCTGTCAGTGATAGAGCAGTGTACGTCACATATATATATGTTCAGGAGTCACTCAGGTCAGTCTATGGTTCTAGTAGAGTGGACCAGCACCTGGTTGGACTTCATGTGTCATAGTACGTCCCAAATCTGAACAAAGGGGACCTGGGTAGCTATGACATATGTCTTCACGTGTCTTTTTTTGACAGAGAGAAATTTCAACTAGGTGGTTTCACTCCAAGAGCAGATTGTGTTTTTCTTTCTTCATCCCAGGAGTAATAAGACCATTCTTTCTCCCACTGAACTTTGAATTCCAGTTGGCATCTTTCCAGTCACTGCACATTCCCGGAGGGAGTTGATATATCCTTGGGACTGATATTCCTCTCTGTGTTTTCCCATTTTATCACCTTAATAAGCATGTTTGTATATAAGGATGGCTGCTAGAGATGTTTGCATTTTCGTAAAGTTGGCCCAAAAGAATACCTCTCCAGAGGGGTTTTAAAGCATCTTTTAACTAACATTGTAATAGCTTATATTTATATGACTCTTTGAAGTATTCTATAGATTATTTTGCTTGATCTTCACTATGGACCTGCTAGGTAGATTGTTTAAGTATTAAACTGATTTTAAGGTTGAAGAAACCAAAGGCCTATATGCTTTCTGTTGCTAGACTGCCTGTAAGACACATGATCCCAGTTAGTAGCTTTTCAAAAATCAATCATTGATCTATTTTTAAGAATTTCATCTTCACCATAGTTTTTAGGAGATTCTTGGTGATTAATGGGCAAAATAAATATTGTTCCTGCCAGATGTCAATGTTGAGCATATATTTGTATGTTCTGTAACATGGATATGAATGTTTTCATTAACATAGCAGGAGTCCTTCATTAGTGTCCATTTATATCTCCATTTCTAATCTCTAACACACTTGAAAATAATAATATCCAACTCTTTGTGACCCAATTTGGGTTTTTCTTGGCAAAGACACATTTGAGTTTTTCTTGGCAAAGATACTGGAGTGGTTTGCCATTTTCTTCTTTGGCTCATTTTGCAGATGAGGAAACTGAGGCAAACAGGGTAAAGTGACTTGCCCAGGATCAGCTAGTAGGTAAGTGTCTGAGGTTAGAGTTGAACTCAGGAAGAAGAGTCTTCCTGATTCCAGGCCCAGTGCACCACCTAGCTGCCTGCTTAAAGCACTCTATAAAAGCTCTCATTATCTGTAAATCCAAAGAGTGGAACAAAATTACCTCTAAGATCTCTTGTAGCTTTAAGTCTATGAGCCTATTTATTATTTACATTCATTGATATGATGGTTTGTAAGTATTCTCCAGTCATTTGTTGTCTATTGCTACCTTCGTAACTAACCATAAGCTCCAAGCCTCTCCACAGGTGAGATATTCCACCTAGAGATACAGTGACTGAAAAGTCAGGCCTCAGTTTAAAGGAGTGTGTGTGGAGAGATAGATGCCAAAACTGGCAGTGAGAATGGAGGATGATTGCCTCAGTCTGGAAAGGGGTGGGAGGGGAGCAGCTCCATAGCCTCTTATGGGATTCCTGATTTCTCTTTTCCAGCAACATTTAGCTAATCCAGGAAAGAACATTTATCAAGAGATGGGGCAAAGTGACATAAAATTATCTCAGAGATTGACCTTCCCCAATCCTTCCCCAGGAGCTGTGGAGGGGTGGGAATTAAGAAGAGAAGAGCAGAAGAGGAAGGAATAACAATTTACCTTCCTACATGTTTTAAAATTTACAAAGGTGAAAGAGATGCAACTATGATCCCCACTGTACTGTGGAACCAAAATGTGATTTGCCCATTAGTTATGACAACTAATAAGTGTCAGAAGATCTTAACCTGCTCGGAGAAAGGGGGGAGGGGAGTCTTTTTATTAGAGGAGGAGGGAATAGGAAGAATAGAAGGGAGAAGGGGAGAAAAGGGAGATTAAAAGATCATAAATTTAGAGGTGGGAGGGACCTTATTAACCTTAGAGGCCATCGTGTTTAACGGTTCCCCTCACCCCATCCCACCCCAAATTTACAGACGAGGAAACACCAGGGAGGTAAAGTGGCTAGGGTCTTGCCCAGGGTCACACAGCTAGTGACTAAGATGAGATTTGAACTCGGGTCTTCCAGACTGCAAATCCTGACTAGTCATTACGCCACAGGGGAAGAAAACAAAAAGTAAAAGGAGGAGACTGGAAAGAGGAATGAGCAGGGAAAAGAAAAGGTGGTGCAAAGGGAAGGAAGGGAGAGAAAGAAGAAAGAATCTAGTGGATGGGTAGGAATGAGGGGAGGAAATGAAAGGGGAGAGTGGGTGGGGAGGAGGAGGGGAGAAGTGGGGCAATAAGTAGGTAGAGAGAAGGGGAGAGGACCCCGCCCTGCCAGCACGGAGCAGCCGCGCTGACTGACGGCTTAGGGTTAACACCTCCTAGGCGGCGGCAGAGCTTGGGCTAGCTGGTAAAGGCGGGGAGGGAGGAAGAAAGAGAGTGAGAGGGGTAGAGAGGGCCCGCCGTAAGGAGCATGTGCTAGGGAGTCCAGTAACCAGGGACAACCACAGCAACAGAGCTCCCTTGGAGGAGGAGGATAAGGAGGAGGAGAAGAAGGAGGAGGAGGAGGAAGAAGAAGAAGAGAGCGGCTCCGCAGCCCCGCGCCCCCGCGCCTCCGGGCCTCCTCCAGGAGCCAGCACACTGAGCAGAGCCCCGCTGGCGGGCGGCAGGATTTGGGAACTGTAGGTGGAGAGGGACTAAGTCTACCGCCCCCGGGCCTGTGGAGCCAGCTCCCCGCGGGCTGGGGATGTAAAAGCCTTTCCAGATCTCTGTTCCCGGCCTCAGTCGGAGTTCCTCCAGGAGCCCAGGGCGCGCAGTGCTCAGCGAGCTAGGACCTCCGTCCAGGACCGAGAGAACTGGAGACAAAGACACCCTAGAGCCCCCCGCCCCTGCCCCTGTCCTTGCCTCCGCCTGCCGGTTCCCTGCTCCGAGCCGGTGCAGGGCCGCCTAGGACGAGCCCCCGCGGCGGGACAGGGGAGAGCCGGCTGGGCCCGGAGCCGCTCCGGGGTTTATGCCCTAGTCGGTTCGGGCCCGGCGGGGGACGTGGCCGCAGAGGATGGGGAAATCCAACAGCAAGTTAAAGCCTGAAGTAGTAGAAGAACTGACCAGGAAGACCTACTGTGAGTATGGAGGGTCTTCCCTCCTCTTTCCCCAACTCCCTTTCTCCCGTTCCCACATCTCTTCCCCTCCCCGTCCCTTCCCCATTCCCCTATCTTTTCTTCTCCCTTCTCTGTCCGTCTTTCTTCCTTTCCCCCTTCTTTTCCCTTTTCTCCTCCTCCCTCCTCTTACCTCTTCTCTTCTCCCCCATTTTGCCCCCCTCCCCCATCTCGTCCTCCTTCCTTCTCGTCTCCTCCCATCCTTATCTGTTCCCCTCCCCACGCAGCTCTTTTCCATCCTCCCTTTTATCTTTCCCCTCATCCTTCCTCAGTTTCTTACCTGGTCTCCTCTTCACTTGAATCCCTGCCCTTATCAAGCTGATGTGATTTAGGAAATGAGCTGTAGGGGCATCTTTCTGTCCTGCTTGCAGCGTTCACACCTGGCCCCATTGTTCTGAAGTCCGATCCTGCCCCGCAGCTCTGACCAGGGTTGGGCCATGTGCTGTTGCTGTCAGATATATTTTTGTGCTTCATTCTATATGTCTTAGTTTTCCCCATCACGCTTCCCTCAACACTCCCCACACCTCAGGCCTGGGCATAGTATGTCCTAACAGGCCCTCTTTGCTATTGTAAAGTAGCTTCCTAAAAACTAGATTATTGGTGCTGCTGTGACAGCGTGAATTGCGGAGAGAAACGGGGTGGGGTGGGAGGAGGACTTTCTCACGTAGAGGGGTTCCTGGCAGCACCAAGCTGGTGACCCTGGCAAATAGGTGTTCAATTTTGGAGTAGCTTTAGAGGGTGGGTGATTCATGCATCACCATGTACAGGCAAGGTGAGCTGATTCCCACTACACCTTCCCCACCCTAGGAGTATGTGGAGGGGGGGAGGGGAGGGAAAGGAGGGAGCTCAGCCTGCTGAGTGGGAAGATTCCTTGTTGACTGGTGAATTTTCAGGGAGAATTCCTCATTAACTCGTCCCCTGCCTTATCCCTTAGCATTAAAAAATAAAAGTACGAAGAACTGGGAGAGGAGAGGGGAAGAACTTGTCAATTCCATCCTCCACTGTCAAGGTTTAATCTGCTTGTGTCTCTTCATACCTTCTTCATCCCTTGAATGACTTTCAAACTTTCCAGCCTCCCCGAATGAGTCCCCATTTCTGTCCCTCAATTCATACCCTTTCCATACCTTCCTACCCCTTATAGACATGATCTGCAGGCTAAATGTCTTGGCATTTGAAGGGTTAATGGCAATTTGGCATTGCATATTTCCAGCACTTTGTGCTTAGGGTTATCAATCTGCTTCCAAACGCTATGGATTCCATATAGGTCTCTTGGGCTGTTTCTTTTTTGTGTGAAGGCAAGATAACTGCCCTTATGCCAGTCCTCAAGCTCCAGGCTCCTCTGCACGAATGGCAGGAGTGGAACACCTGGGTGTCATTCTCACTCACCACTGCAGTGCTGCCTCCATCCACTCCCCTCCCCCCTCCCCCCCACAACCCAGAAGGCAAGAGATTAACATCCTTCAGGTTCAGCGAGGAGAGTCAGGCAGTCAGGCATCGTGGTGCATTGCACAACCCTAACTCTGTTCACTGCTCAATCAGACTGCTGGGCAGTATGGCACTGTGAGCCCATACCCAGCCTCCACCCCCATTCAGCGAAGCTGAGGTGCTCAGAGAACAAAGGGTCAGGTTCTAGCACCAGATTGCCTGTTGAACAGAGCTTACTCTAGCCATTTCTATGGTCCTTAGTCCCTAGAGCCTCCATTGGGTGAGATTATCCCAAAACTGAAATCCTAGTGTTTAGTTTGTTGATGGATAGAGGGAACAAAGGGCTAAGAGCTGTGTCCTTGGCTAATGTGTTACAGAGTAGGTGGGAGATTGAACTTCCTTTTAACATCTCCGATCTGCCCTTTTGGATAAAGGATGAGTGGTATGGTTGATGTAGGCCAAAGGCTTGTGACATATAGTAGTATATGAAAAAACCTCTTTTCAGCCTGGTGCTCTCTCTCAGCATCTCTGGAGAGCTTCAAACTCTGGTTGGTTGTGGAGCCTCCACTGGGGGATGACAATTCTGGCTGACTTTTCTAGATCCCTTCCCCCTTTAGGGGAAAATGGCTCCCATCAGCCAAAGACTGTTGGAATTCAGGTCATCCCTCTTGTAACCTGGGTACCTCTATTAAGTAGGCTTCTTTTAAAGTGCCCAGGGCAAAGAGCCCGATGATTCGGGAACTATGAGTTGGGCCCTATTCATTATGAAAAGTCCATGGAAATAATGTCCAGAACTCAAGAATCCATAGGATTATAATTGTTTAACTGGAAGGGCATTTAGGGGTTATCTAATTCTACCCTCTCATTTAAATAACAATAGCTTAGTATTTACCTAGTGCTTTGAGGTTTGCCCTGCACTTTTTATTCACCCCTTATCTCGTTGATTCTCAAAGTAAATTGAGGCCCTGAGAGGATTATGGCTTGCCCCTGCTCTTACCTTAGTAAGAGATGTAGTCTGGATTCAAATCTAGGTCCTCTGATCCCAAATCCATTGTTTTTTCCTCTACACCAGTCAGCTTCTTTCTTTCTTAATTTTTAGTTTAATTATTAGATGGCAGCTATTAGAACAGTTCTTTGTGAATAACATGGAGTTGTGGCAGGATGAGACTTGTATTGGGCTTCTTTTCCATTTTCCTGTCTTGGGGCAGAAGCTTACCTATCAAAATCTACCCATAAAGAAGTCAAGTCAACAGGTATTTGAGGAGAATCTACCGCATGTGCCCACCTCTCTGCTGGAAGAGATCCAATCCTATTTTTAAAGGCCTTCAGAGACATGGAACATTTTTGATCTGGGAGGATGCAAGATCATAAGGTTTAGAGTTAGAAGGGACCTTACAGAACAGGTAGTCCAATCCTCTTATTTTACATATTAGGAAAATGAGACCCAGAGTGGTTAGATGACTTGCCCAAGGTCACGGAGCTAGTAAATGGCAGAGTTGGTATTTAATCCTCAATTCCCCCCCACTATAATGTACCCTCAGTTTATATTCTCCTCCTTAGGCCAAGGAGAAGCTCTAGCTTTTTGTCCTATTAGGGAAGTTAGTTATATTTAGTGATATTGTCTCGCTGAGGGCTGCCCTTCAGATCTCAGGGATTCTGTGTCAGGGGTAAGAAATGGGGTCACTTTTGCTGCTTGTAGCTGGTGAGGGGTATTTACAAAGATGGGTTATGTCTTATTGCCATTACGATGTGTCTCTTACCATTTCACCCCACAGTATGTGATCCAGAAGGGAAAATCAAAGGTTTGCTCTGGGAACCCTCACAATAGCCTGCCATCTCTTTCAGCTGCTTCCCTGGCAAGACCTCAACACAGACTTTTAATCTAATTTAATTTTTAATGTTTTCTCGATGCCTTTTTAAAATGCAGTTGTCTCTGTAATAGACTATTGGACTTGGAATCAAGAAGACCTGATTCAAATTATCCCTATGACCCTTAGTAGTTGTATGACTATGGACAAGTCACATAATCTTTCTGGGTCTCATTTTCTTATCTGTAAAATGGGACTGTTAAGACCTTTAACATGCACCTTACAGCATTGTTATAATGTTTAAATGATTTTTTGTATGCATAAAGTGTTTCAAAAATCTTAAAACATTATAAAAGGTCAGTTAATACTATTCTTATTAATAGCATCCCCACAGAATCTGCTTTTGTAACAATAACAAAGAGAAATAACTAAGAAAAACCAAATGATACATCAGTAATGTTAC
This sequence comes from Vombatus ursinus, assembly GCF_900497805.2. NCBI lineage: Eukaryota > Metazoa > Chordata > Mammalia > Diprotodontia > Vombatidae > Vombatus > Vombatus ursinus. The sequence goes on along the minus strand of NW_020954571.1, from coordinate 9,362,472 downwards.
GCAGTATGTGCAGTATTCTGTCGCCATAGAGGGGAATATGTGTCAGCATCAGTCCGACCGCGCCTCTTTTCCACTTTCGTCTTTTTAGAGATTCCTAACTTGATGGGCTGAGTAGAATTTGGAGGATTATGGGGTACAGTCAGGGAACTAGAGGGTAATTATGATCAGGCAAGAGTTTAGACAAGAGTTTCTTAATCTGGAGTCTGTTTCTTAACAGATCCTGAAGGGATCCATAGATAGATTTCAGGGGTGCCATGAATATGGATGGTGAAAAAAATTATATCTTAATTTCTACTAACCTCTACCTGAAATTTAGCATCTCCTATTATAAATGTAGGCAAGAAACCATTTTTTTTCTGAGAAAGGATCTGTATTCTTTACTAGTCTTGCAAAGGGGTCCATGACACAAAAAATTAAGAATCCCCTGGTTTAGATAAAAGTTCCAGCTGTGTGGTTCCTTTCCTCCTTTCCCACAGCTGAATTCAACATAGTACAATACTTACTGCATGAAACCTGTATGCCTGATGCTAGTTTTGAGGATACAGTCCTTTTTTTAAATCGGCCCATAATGACAACTCTGACCTCCCTGGCATAGCTGATGTTTAGGAGAAGCAGAAGACTAAAGAGCTGGTGAAGGGACACAGTCATATTTTCCATACCAAGCAATTTTCTGCCTTTCTTGAAGCTCAGTTTCTCTGAGGCTTGGCCTGATTTCTTGCCACTAATTGGCAAAACTGTTTGACTTGGAAAGAAATTTGGTAGAATTTGAAATTTGGTAGAAAGAGCACTGGATTTGGCACCAGAAGACCTGGGTTCAAGTCTCAGCTCTGCTACTTGGTATCTGGGATACTACTTGAGCTAGCCTTTTTCTCCTTCCTAGCCTTTGCATCTGCCTGTATCTGAAAATTCAGGGATTGGACTTCAGGGGTGGGGAACCTATGACCTAGAGGCCACAGGCTCCCCATCCCTGGTTATGCTTCAGCTTCCTTCAAGCTCTAAACTTTATCCCTGTACTATTAGGGAAACATTCTATCTTCTTAGGAAGGGCTCCTGCTAGTGGCCAAGTTACCTGAGGTACTGGGTGGGTGAGTCAGGTCTGGATAAGCATCTACAGGGAATCCTCTCTTCTATTTTTTTTTTAAAGGTAATTGGGGTTAAGTAACTTGCCCAGGGTCACACAGCTAGTAAGTGTCAAGTGTTTGGTCTGAGGCCGGATTTGATCTCAGGTCCTCCTGACTTCAGGGCCGGTGCTCTATCCACTGCACCACCTAGCTGCCCCGAATCCTCTCTTCTAGCCGCGACGAGGAGCCCCTTAAACATAGCCCCCGTAGCCTCAACTAGCATTTATTAACCCTACTATGTGCCAGGCACTATATTAAGTGCTGGGGATACAAACAAAGATAAATGACAGCCCATGCCTTTAAGGACCTCACAGTCTAATGGGAGAGATGATATGCAAACAAAATATAGAGGATAAATTGGGGGTAGTCCCAGAGCACTGTAGTGTCTGCAGTTGTCCATGTCTTTGATCATATTTAGGACCCCTTGTTGCTAGGATACCCTTTCCCCATCCAAAGCCTGCTCATTCTTCAAGGCTCAAGTCTTAGTTCATGAACCCTTCTGACCACCCCAGCTCCAAGTGATTTTTCTCTCCTCTGGGCTCCCATAACCTCTACCATCTATGCCAGCTACATAGTTTAGCAATTCATTCATAACTTCAGGAAGCTGGGAGGGAACTTAGAGATTATCTATACTAAACTCATTTTACAGATGGGGAAACTGAGGGCCAGAGAGGGGAATTGTGTTATATTCTGTCTTTGTATTTGATGTTGTTTCGTCCATGCTACTCTCTTGGCCCCTAAGTAGGTTGTCTGCTCCTTGTAGACAGAGATTTCATGTCTTCTACAGTGAAAGGTGCATAGTAGGTATCTAATCTCTCCCCAGTGAAGAACACACAGGGCTAGGTTGTTCAACTGCTGAATGATTGACTTCCTGAATGTTAACACTGCCCAGCCGGTGGCAGCCAGAGGATCAAGTATCCAGAGCAGGGTGTCTGAGTCTCTTGTGGTAGGCATTGTGGCCTTCATGCTGGCCCCAGGCACCCACAAGGTGACAAGTTTTCTTCTCTGATCTCATCAGGCATGAGTGAGACTGTTCCCTCACTCCCCCTCTTCCTTACTTCTGACCTGTCTTTGTCCTACTTTGGAAGGTGTGACTTAACTACTGTGGCAATACTAGGGGTGACTAAGTGGAGGGGAGTGAGAATGCTAACAAGGCTGAGCCAGCTCTCATAGGAATGGATGGGCTGGCTTGTCTGTCCAAGATTTGTCTGCATGATCTTGTCCTTTGGAATGACTTCTCTTGGTGGTACTTGACTAGCTCCCTGGTGCTGCAGTCGAGAAGAGAATGGATAGAGATAGGACTTCATTTTTGAACATGTAATTTAGGTTTTAGGGGAATTAAGGTGGCAGTGATGTAAGGGTACTGAGATCACCCTGAGGAAAGAAGGCTAAAGGGAGAGGGATATAGGGTAGGATTGAAGGAGGTGACTTAGACTTATAAGTACTGTATGTATAGGAGTTTTCCAGAGAAGATAGCACTTCGTTTTTAGTGACTGCTGAGAAAAAAAGGAAAGAGGTCACAGAAGCATAGATGTGCAGCTGGAAGGAACCTTAGAGGTCATCTACCCCCTTATTTTACATAGGAAGAAATGAAGTCTAAGGAAGTTGAAGGATTTACCCAAAGTCACACAGACAAGATGTGTCTGTGACAGGATTTGAGCCCTGTTCATTCTGACTCCGGGTCGAGCACTTAGTCTATCATACCATGCCACTTTTCTGAAGCCAGATTCAACCTTCTTTCCACTATACTGTGCTGCCTTAGTATGGGACATTGAGTCAGTCAATCAATTAGCAGTCAAATAAACATTTATTAAGTGCCTATTATGTGCCAGGAGGTTAGACAATCAGTTCAACACTGAGGAGGATCTTACCCTGAAACAGAAATGTAGGTTCTATTTCTGTGAGGGGACCTACAGTGATAGAAAGAACACTGGACTAGAAAAGAGGTCAGAGTCCTGAGTTCTAATGTCAGCTCTGCCACTAACTGGGGAAAAATCACTTCAGTTCTGAGGGCCTCATTTCTCTCATCTCTAAAATGGGAATAAATCTCTTAACCACAGGGCTATTTTGAGGATTGAAAAAGACAGTGTAAGCAAAAATGCTTTGGAAAATAGAAGGTAATCTTCCAATTTGAGGGACTATTATTTAATCCAATAGATTCTCCTTCATCTATAGTGATCTAAATGAACGCGTGATAGATGGGAAGAAGAGATGAAATGACTTGTCCAGATTCCCTTCATCACTAAGGTCTTATGATTTCATGTTATATGAAGGGACCCTAGTGTAATTTCTGACATCTTCATGTGGAGGTAATAATAAATATAACTCAGATTTACGTCAAGTATTACAGTAACAAAGTGCTTTCTGGACTTAGGCTCATTTGATAATGAGATTGTCAAACTGGCTTTAGGAAAGTCCCTCAGTGGACCGATCCTAAATGGATAAGACTAGATTTGGAAGATAGAGTAAATAGAGCCTTGTCTCTCACTGCTGACAAATGCCTTGGATTAAAATTCCCTATTTTTTGTTGCTTGGAGTCCAACTGTGACTTATCCTATTGAAACACTCTGCCTTGAAGCTGGGTAAATAGGGGATACAGAAACCACTGAGTTAGAAATGTAAATCTGGGAACCCCATTATCTGAGTCCTGCCCCTATTCTCCCAGGTTCCCCCTTGGGACCCTCCAGCTGGGAAAGAATCCCTTGGGATTCTTTAGTCATATGTGTGGTTCATTCCAGAGAAAGCATTTACTGGATTTGTTGGGAGGACCACTTGGGATTTGAATAAATGGACAACTGTCCTCATGACAAGTGGCCAGAGCTGGCTGCTGTAAAGGGGAAAGAGGGTATTAGGATCACTCATTAGAGTTACTCATGAGTATGACTGAAAGTGCCAGCTGGCAGAGTTTAAAGGAACAAAGGTCTCATTCCATATGATCACTTCTTTAGGTGAGGTTGGCGATGTGGCATTTATCAGAAGCACTTTAATGGTGGAGAGAGTGAGAGAGAATTCTGATTCTTTCCATCTTCTCCTACAGTAGCTTGGCAGTCTGGATAGAGTGACCAATTGTATTGGGAAACTCTCTGGGATTTTCAGTCACAATAGCAAACACATTGACAGACCCCGGGACCAAAACCCCTTGTTGCTGCTAGAAAGGGGGAGACTCTTTAAAATCCCGATTATTAATAGGAATAAATCAATACTCATCATTACTAAATGTCAGAGGTGGAAGGAATCTCAGGACATAGAATGTCAGAGTGGGAAATGATTTAGGTGGTGGAATGTCAGAGACAGATAGGATCTGGGTTTGTAAAATGTTAGAACTAGAAGGGACTTCAGGACGTAGAATGTTAGTACATATCTCTATTACTAAAGTGCTTTATAGGGACAGCTAGGAGGCACAGTGGATAGATCACCACTCTGAAGTCAGGAGGACCTGAGTTCAAATCCGGCCTCAGACATATAACACTCACTAGCTGTGTGACTCTGGGCAAGTCCCACCAAATTGCCTCACCAAAAAAAAAAAAAAAAAAAAAAAAAAAAAAGGAGCTAAAATGCTTTATATTACTCACATCATTTGATCCTAACAATAACCTCGTGAAGTCTGGAGTATACATATTATCCCTTGCTTTACAGATGAGGGAACTGAGGTTCTGCATGTTTGCTTTGCCCCATCCCCCATTTAGTGGAGTCATTATTCAGACCAAGGTCTTTGACACTCCAAGTCCAGTGCTCTTTCCAGTCCTTGCCTTAGAACACAGAACAATGTAATAGATGTTTGACAATTGCCTTTTCACTGACTGATAAATGGCAGAGTCAGAAGGCTACCTGAGACATCTAGTACATCTAGACATGTTGTAGATGAGAAAACTAAGGCTCAGAGAGAGCTAGGGACTTAGCCACAGGACAGCCAGTTGTGATGGAGCCTAGATCTCCTGAGTCCACCCACTTCTAACTCTTTTGACCTTGCTACCTTCTAGTATAGTAAAAGCTAGTTAATCCAATATAGACTTAGGCCCATTGAAGGACATTGACTTCCTCATTAAATAAGGCCCAGTTTCCCCTCCTGAGGACCTTTAAACATTTCTGTACCTGATTGAAAGGCAAATTTTCTTCCAGATTCTCCCACGCTTTGATTAGAATCTACCTCTTCCTCTCATTCTCCTTTCTCCAGTGCCCAAAGAGCAGGGGTGCTGGAGCCTGTAACCCCTTTAGGAAAGGGCTGGGGGAGGGACAGAGGATGAAGAAGGAAATCGAGAGGTATTTATATCAGAATGTGGGACATGATAAAAGCCAAAAAGAAAAAGGGAGAACAGAGTCTTCATTTTACCACTTGGCATCCAGTTCCTTTGCAGCAAAAAATCACGGGGAAAGAAATTTTTAAAATCCTAGAATATCGCCTTGAAGTTCACAGAGGAAACTAGCTGAGTTAATGCTGTGGAGCCATCAAAGACATTGTGTTTAATTTCTTCATTGCTACATTCACTTATCTGCTAAGTGGTTTTTTTGGACTCAGGCAGGCTAATGGGACAATTAAAGTTGGCAAGTGAGAAGTTTTCCTCTTGGAAGCAGCCTGTGGAGAAAGGCAGACTGTAGCTGAGGGGTCTGGGGAGGTGGTCGGACTCTTTCCCTCATCTCCAGGGTCCTCAGATTTGCTTTACATCTGCCAGTCTGCTCCTGAAGTTGTGATAGAACAGTGAGCACTTAGTAGCTGTAGCCACATTCTCACTGAAGTGTGTGCGGTGAGGAGCTGTTGTGGGGAGGGCTTTGAAAGCTGCCTCGATATAGGAGGTCGTGACATCAAATCCCAGACATTCCTGCATCGAGGTTCTTGTGAGGGGTGGGACAGTGATACAAAAATTCTAATCCTAGAATATTAGATGTAGGATCATCTACCCAGAACTGGAAGAAATATTAGAGGCCATCTAAAACAACTCCCCTCATTTTGAAGATGAGGAAACTGAGGCCCCAAAGTTCTATGCTAGAGGTGATAATAGAATCAAGGTCTACAGGTTTCATGTCCATGTAGTGATCAGGGTGTGAGGTTGGTGGAAGGAATGGGGGAGCTGGAGTGGTAGCCTTTCAACTCTGACCACATTCTCCTATACATTCATTGCTTTGGGAAAGGGAGGAATGGAAAATGGGAAGGGACCACTGATGTGAGGTCTGCAGGATTATAGTCCCCACAAAGAAGACTATTTCACTGGTCTCCACTCACCAGGATATGTTTATGTATCAGGCTGTGTGTGTAACACTTCTGAGAGTGAGTGTGGCCAGATTTTATCAAAATGGCATGGAGTCATATCTCAATCATCAATCTGGGAAGACATTCTGGTTGAGATAAAGTTTGCACTGAGTCACATAACATCAGAGTTGGAAGGGACCTCAGGGTTTATCTAGTTTATCCCATACCTCAACCTCAATCCTAACAAGTAGTCATCCAGCTTTTGAAGTCAAGAAGACCTTCAGTGATGGGGAACTCACTACCTTTTGGGGCAGCCCATTTACTTGTGGACAGCCCTTTTCCTTATCTTTCTGCAACTTCTAGCCATGGAGAACAAGAACTGCATGTAAAGTTTGTGTAGGTGTTCAAGGTCAGTAATTGTATCACCCCAGCCACTGACTTCTTTTCCTTAACAGTAGAAGGAGTGTTGAGGCCCAGGAAAATTCACCTCATCCAGGACTATACAGGCATGGTAGCAGAGCTGGGTGGGTTTGGCATTTTGATTACAGAACATTATTCTCTGAAGCAACAATTGGCCTTGCATCAAATACTTCCCACTCTCCAGTAAGAGCAAAAGAAAACTTAAATAAAAAGATCATTTTTGTAAACAACTTTCAAAACATGTATGGGTCTATTTACCAAGGAGGAGAAAAATATAAATGAGTATCTATATTAAAGCAAGACCATGGATCTGGCATTAGGTAGTGTGTAAGAGACCAGCTCATCACTAGAGGAACTCTGGGCATTGGTTTCCTTATTAAATTCCCCAGAATCCTCTTTCTACACTACTCCCAATTAAATTCAATTCATTGTATTTATGAAGTGCTCCTTATGGGCCAGACAGACACTATCCTAGGTGCTAGAGATAAAAAGGCAAAACCAGAAGCTTACTTTATCCTGGTACTTGTGCTAAACACGCAGATAACAAGAGCACCTTCCTCACAAGGAAGCTGTGAGTCGTTAACATGTGAAACCTTAAAGTGCTATATAAATGCTAGTAGTCATTATTATTGTTGTTATCGTTTCAATAAATATAAACTAAACAAATTAATTACAGGGAGATGGAGTAAGAGAGCATGAACAACTTAGAGGAAATCCAGAGAGGTGGAATTTGAGCTGGGCCTTGAATAGAGCTACTAGGGTGGTAGAAGGTGGAGGGATAGCATTCCAGGCATGGGGGGACAACCCCTGTCGAGGCATAGAGATGGAAGGGGAAGTGTTAGGTATGGAGAACAGCAAGGAGACCAGTTTGCCTGGACTTGAGTGAGAACCCCTTGCAAGGCAGGCTTCCCTAGGCCCTTGAGCAGACGTATCTCTTAGGTCATTGCAGGTAGGAATTCATTCATTCAGAAATATTCATTAAGTGCCTACTGTGTATAGAGTACTGTGCTAGATGCCACAGATATGTTTTAGAACTGGATGGGACCTTAGAGATATTCTAGAGATTATTAAGATGGGGAAACTGAGACCCAGAGGAATAAAGTCCAGTACCAAGGTTGCATAGGTGGTAAGTAGAAGAGCCAGAATTCATACCCCATCGAGGAACCCCTTGCATGGTTGTATCCCTGCCTTTGGGACAGCTGGATGGAGCTTTTCTTCACAGTTTAGAGAAGACATGAAGAAATTCATAGCTTCTTAGCATTTAATTTCTAAGAGACAGAGTGGTGCTATGAACGCAGTCCTGGCCCGGGGGCCAGAACATACGGATTCAAGTTCCAGCTCCACCACTTACTAGCTGTTGGTGTTTTATCTCTCTAGTTCAGTTTTTTCATCTGTAAAATGGCGTCAATAATGCTTACACATGGTCAATTTTGTAGGGTGGTAATGAGGAAAGCATTTTATAAATTTCCAAGTGCTATAAAAGGTGAGCTCTTCTGTCTCTTTTTAAATATACCTACATGGGTACACATGTCTCCTTCAATAGAACGTATGCTTATCGAGGGCAAGGATTATTTCACTTTTTGTATTTGGCAGTCTGATGGAGTCAATAGACCCCCTTCTTAGAATATGTTTAAATGCATAAAATAATATATGTAGGATTATAAAGGAAACCAATTATATTGAAATAATCATAAAAAAATTTAAATCCCATTAAGAACCCCTGATAGAACAATAAGGTTCTCCTTGGGAACTATTGTAAGGACAGACATCAAGCTAACTAGCGGGATGCCTGGATTCAGTCCCTTGAGCCACCACTGACTCACCATGTGACTTTGTGGACTTCATTTGTCCTTTTTTGTCAGTCAGTCAATAAATATTGAGCTCTGTGTTCCTTTGCAGATGACTGTGATTCATGGGTCCATGTTTCCTTGTGTTGGTGTGAGTGTGAACATGTGAATTTTTGAATGATCAATGGTTAGGAGCGTGACTTTGAGTATGAAGGTAGGTATGAATGTATTTTGGTACATGGATATATACAAGCATAAGAATCATAGGGTTTTGAGCCAGATGGGAACTAAGAGATTGAACCACTTAAGATTCTCATGCCTGTACATATCAGGCATTGTACTAAGCACTGGGGTTCCAAAGAAAGGTGAAAGATAGTCCTTGCTCTCCAGGAGTTTCCAGTCTAATAAAGGAAGACAACATATGTAAACATCCTGCTCAGAAGGAACAGGACAAAGTCAGAGGACTGAAGCCAATTGGGAAGTCACAAAGTCAGAGGAGGCCAGCCAGGTGGGAAATAAAGAGATGACTGCCCTGGGCTCCCTCCTTAAATGGAAGATCTGGGAGGAGTTCTGCACTATCTGCCCTCCACCCTCTCCAATCCGAGAGCATGAGCTGCCCCAGGGGAAAAGGACACAGAATTTTTGTGATCTTACCAGATGGTGAGATTCCTGAAGGCTTGATGAAAGTCTAGAATAGTATAGCAGGTGGGAAATGGTCTTTGAGCTTCAGTTTCCCACTTTGTACTATGGGGAAAAGGAGAAAAAATCCATAGAGTGAGAATCCAGGAAGAACATTGATCTGGGAGAGCAAGATCTTTTTTCCTTAATAATGGTCAGGAGTCATTAATAATCATTGAAAATAAACATCTTCTAGAGAGTTCAAAGCAAGATAGTTCTTTGACTTGTCCAGGGTCACAGAGCCAATGTCTAGGGATAACTTCCCTGTGTACTTGGTACAATTTATATACCTCCCTATCTACTCCAGGACACCTAGAGTCAGCTGGAGGAAAATGCAGTCTTCCAAAAGCATTAACCTGCAGAAGCAAGGAAGTTGAAGACTGAGTAGAGAGGAGAAAGTTTGCAATGCAGGGAATGTGGGTGGAGCATGTGTCAGTATCTCCCATCTTGCCAGGAAGAGGGAGAAATGCTAAGGGTCTAAAAGATCTTCTAACTGTCCTCCTGAACTCAGGCCAGCAATCAGGGTGTGGCTGTGTTAGGGGGAATTTCTTTAGCTTCCAGTGAGATGTACATTGCCGGTGGGGATAGGGCTGGCTTTATAGGTAATGGCATCTTTCACCTGAGCTCTGATGCAGTAGCTGGTTTATCTGAATCACCGTCCTGCCCAGGCTTGCTGGGGCTCTGGGATGGGAACTAGTCCTGGGATCTAGGTGTGCAAGACTGGGCCTGATCTGTCTCCAAAGGGAGCAAGTGTGTAGGTGAGT
>NW_020954571.1:9334978-9352117 GCF_900497805.2 Vombatus ursinus | reverse complement strand
GACTCTAGGCAAGTCACTTAACTACTGCCTGCCTCAGTTTCCTCATCTGTAAAGCGGGCATAATAATAGCACCTACCTCACAGGGTTATTGTAAAGATCAAATGAGAGAATGAATTTAAAATACTTTGCAAACCTGAAAGTGCCATATAAATCTGAGCTGCTGTTATTATTATCCTGTTCTTATCTTTCTTGATAGGTTCCTATAAATGATCTAAAGACAAGTCACTATCCTGCTATTATCCTCTTATATTTAATGTTCTCGACTATTTTTCAGATGGATAAAATTACCGCTTTTTGAAATCTGAAAAAATAAATGAACGAATAAAGCACACTGCTTAGTATGTACAAAGCCCTGTGCCAAATGCTCAGGATACAAATAGGAAAGTAAGACAATCCCTGCTCTCAAAGAGCTCACATTCTGATGGGGGAGAAAACATAGGGAAATTTCCCCTGCAAGTCAGATAAAAAAGTTCCGTAGTCCTTAGGGAGTGACAGCAAAGCAGATGGTAATGCCTCTTCTTCTTTTCTCTTTTTTTTGGGGGGGGGCAGTCAGGGTTAACGTGACTTGCCCAGGGTCACACAGCTAAGAAGTGTCTGAGGCCAGGATTTGAACTCAGGTTCTGAGAACTCCAAGGCCTGTGGTCCATCCATTGCACCACCTAGCTGTTGTGGTAATGGCTCTTCTTTTCTTTTTTTTTTGGTGAGGCAATTGGGGTTAAGTGACTTGTCCACAGTCACACAGCTAGTGAGTGTTACGTGTCTGAGGCTGGATTTGAACTCATGTCTGCCTGACTCCAGGGCCGGTGCTCTATCCACTTCACTACCTAGCTGCCCCCGGTAATGCCTCTTCTTGAATGGCATTAAAAAGCATATTGTAGAACATGTACTCATCTGTAGACTCGCCAGGATCATTTTTGACCTAACCCTGGTAGCAGGCAGGATCATGGGGGTGATGTGTGTGTGTGTGTGTCCTCACATGGTTTTAATTTCTTTAGCTAGGTCTGTATGTTGAAAGCTATTAATTCTAAGTAGTTTGAAGATGAATATTCAGCATGGTGACAGCTATTAAAATGTTCTTATTAAATTTTTATGTGTCAGTGTTATGCCCAGTCAGTTGTGAGCAGTAGTTCTGCGTGAAAATGCTCCTGTTTTAATATAGTCTCTTGATTTGGCAAGGATATTTTGGGCTTTGCATTTGTTGAATGGGGATTTTGTTGTGTCAGCTCATGAAGGCTATCTGTATAAAGGTGGATCATTCTAACCTCCTGGTCATGTCTTTTGAGGTATCTAGTAAATGACAAGTTATTGTAGCCTGCAGTGTTATGTTGCAGTTTCCACCTCTGTGCTGCATAATCTGCACTGATCAATAAGTCTGGCCTCCTCAACAGTTCTAAACTTTCTGTAATATCTGGTGACACTATCATCCACTCCCATGTTTCTATAGACAGATCTACATGACAAAGTCATTTGTTGCTCAGCATTTCTTGGTCTGCGTCTTGTTGGCTGAAGTAATGGGTATGTTGTCCATGGAAGGCTTTTTAGTTCCATGCTTAGATCTTAGCCATTTAAAAGGTTCTATCTGGAGATAAACCACTTTCAGTTACATTTGTTAAATCCAGTGGCATATACCAGTTGTCAGCCTTTATCGTGGTTCAGTCATTTCAGTTGTGTCTGATTTGTCATGATCCCATTTGAGGTTTCCTTGGCATAGATACTGCAGTGGTTTGCCATTTCCTTCTCCAGCTCATTTTACAGATGAGGAACTGAGGCAAACAGGGTTTGCCCAGGGTCACACAGCTAGTAAGTGTCTAAGGCCAGATTTGAACTCAGGAAGATGAGTCCTCCTGACTCCAGGCTCAGCACTCTATCCACTACACTACCTAGTTGTCCTGTTAGCCTTGACACACAAATCTGTTTGTTCCAAAAAGGTTTTAAATATTTTTAACCTGTTTATAATGTGTTTTTAATAGAACCATCTACATTATCAATTTTCTTTTTGGATGAGAACATATGAATCTTTATATAGCTGCCTTGGGAGGATGAGACCTGTTTTTTATTAATGTGGTTTTGTTTGAATGCTTTCTAGATCTATTGTTATCCATTTTATCATGCTTGAAATAAATCTTAAAACCAGCCAATTTCTATTGCTCTACAAGTGTCCTTCCCATTAAACTTTGACTTCGGATACATATCAGTCCCTTAATATGCACACAACCTCAGGGGCATTCTTCTTGATACCCTTAAACTTGATGTGTCTTGCTTGGAGAAGATCAAGATATTTACAAGTGTTACATATATTCACTGATTTAGTCTGACTTCTGGATTCAAGCTTAAGGCTTTTAGTCTCCATTCTTTCTTGGCACATAGGCATTTTATACTTACAGAGCACAAATGATATTTTGGTATTATTGGAGAAAGTTTCCATGAGATGAAGTAGATATTTTAATGTCAGTCCACCAGTAAGAATTTATTAAGTAGCTACTATATGCCTGGCACTGTGCTAAGCACTGTGAGATACAAAGAAAGGCAAAAGACAAGCCCTGCTTTCAAGGAGCTTACAGTCTAATTGGGGAGACTACATGCAAACAACTATAAACAAACTATACCCAGGATATATTGGAAATAATCAATGGAGGGAAAGCATGAGAATTAAGATGGACAGGAAAGGCTCCCTGTGGAAGGTAGGATTTTATCTGGGACTTGAAGGAAGCCAGGAAAGCCAGGAGGTGAAGGTGAGGAGGGAGAGCATTCCAGATATGAGGGACAGCCAGAGAAATGCCTGGAGCTGAGAAAAAGGGAGTCTTGTTCAAGGAACTGCAAAAAGACCAATGTCACTGGATCAGAGTATATGGATGGATGGCGGTATAGTAGAAGATATAAGATGATTGGAAAGATGAGATTTTCACTGGGGCCAAAGAACCTGATATTATCCATGGACATCTTGTGATTAATAAGATGACTTCTCTGACTTGAAAACCATACCTGGTTGTATTCAGAAGTGATTATAATGGATTTAAGGTTATGCAGAACCATGGCTAGTTTAACTGTTTCCCTGAAAGATCACATATTTTATATCAGTTGTTCTCAACATTATTATGATGGTGGCAGATTTTAAATAGAGAATAATTTTTCCATGTGGATTTCAAATATTCTAGTGTTCTCACTATGCTTGGCTCTATTTTATCTGTTTGTCGTCCTTGACTAATCCATGGATGTGGAACTGAATCAAAGGCTTTGCAATAATAATCAGATTGGCATAAATGTTATGTCACTTTCAGGAGGCTTGTTCAATAATCACCAAATGATAATGAGATGCACTTTACACCCCTGGGACTTTTTGGCATGCCCTTTTTGCTCCTTGGCCAATATATTGTTTTATTGTAAGTGTTTATAGATTTTTCTTTTGAGCAATATGTTGGGAATGTTTTGTGTAAAGTACATAAAGACATAATTGGCCTATATTTGGAGGGGTTACTGGTTGCTCTCTCATCTTTTAGTAATAAATATGTGATGCCTCCAGTGAGGAAGATGGGATCAGGCTTGCCACGGAGAGGAAGCTGTTCAAGTGCTTTGGCTAGTAATTCATGTTTTGCAGTGTTTGAGCCAACAATTATAGATCTTATCCAGATTCAATGCTTTTCAGTTTTTCAAAGAAGTAGCACTTCAGTCACCTCCCTTGATGTTACCCCTCTTAAACTCAATATATAAGAAGATCTATAAGATTCCTATTTTGCATTTGATTGAACTTGCTTTTTTGTAGCGTTGGATCTTTTTTTGACCATATTCTTCAGGAGATTCCTCTTTTCTCTAATTTCTTTGATTCTCATTCCTCTATGATACAGTTTTTGGTTGATGTTGAATTGGTTATTTTACTCTTTGCACTGCATTTATTTCTTAACTTTTTTGTTTTTGTTTTCAATTGTTGATTAAGGGTATCAAGAATTTCTACTATGTTTTTGTTTTCCAGTTTCCCTTTTTCATATTTCCTTTTTGTTACCTTTAACTGAATGATACAGTGTTCAAAATTTTTTTTATTCCATGTACTGGCTAGATAGTGATGATCAATCTAATGTCTTTCCAGAGGGAGTTGAACCCAGGTTTTCTAACTCCAAACTCAACACCCTTTCTATTGTACCAAGGTGTACAGTAAGAAACTTGATTTTTCTCTTAAATCCAATGTCTCCATAACGTCTCTTTCGAGGATTATTTCTAGATAGCTTCACCTTTCCTCCTATGATCTTTACTATGGCAATGGCGTTTGTAGGACCTGAAATATTTTTATGCCTCCTGTCAAATATTTTCCTAGAAAGCATTTCTTCATAATGGTTTTAGCAGATACTGGATTTTTTTTAGTTATTTTCTTTTGGTATAATTGGTCTATTAGTTGGACTCATGTCATCAAATCCTAAAAAAGCTTTTGGAAATTCCAATCTAAGTATACCCATTTCTTTTTCAAAATCATTTGAGATATTGGTAATTTGTTTTCTATCTGTTTCACTGTAGGGTAGAACTTTTGGAGTTTGTGTTTAGAATTTCAATGCCTTCAGGTTTTTGAGTTTTTCTCTCCAGATTTAAGGAACTCCTTAATTTCTGCTCTGATTTCACCTAATCTGAGTTTAAGAATGAAGATATTTATTACAATTGCCCTGCATGGTTTTGCAGTATGTTGTTGTGACCCTTGGTGCTGAGGATATTTTTTATGAAAAGCAGCATGAAATACTTGCCTACAGCTGGCAAGATCTGTGAAGTTTTGTTATGATGTAATGCTGCTACATAATAATTAATTAATATCCACATCTTCAGTCTACTTCCTGCCATTTCAATCTGTTTGCCCCACTTTAGTGGTTAACACTAAAGCATTTGTAGTCATTATATTATTGGTATTTCTGATTCATTCCATAGTATTTTGCTTACTTGTGGTGACAGAACACAAATGGGTACCGTTCACTTCATTGTCTCTCATGTTAATCTGATCTTCACAACAATTCCAAGGAAGGCCAGCCTTTAGCCTTATGCTAACCTATCTATTTCTTTTTTTTTCTTTTTTTTTTTAAAGGCAATTGGAGTTAAGTGACTTGCCCAGGGTCACACAGCTAGTAAGTGTCAAGGGTTTGGTCCGAGGCTGGATTTGAACCCAGGTCCTCCTGATTTCAGGGCTGGTTCTCTATCCACTGCACCACCTAGCTGCCCCTTAACCTATCTATTTCATAGGTACATAGGAGGTGTTAAATTACATTGCCCTGAGCCTTAAACCATTCAATTGTTGGAACTCAATTGGCTGGTGCCAGGCTTTTATTAATACAGTAATAGTTTCAGGGCATAGTAAGTCCCTGATTAATAACACTATGGCTGGCATTCTCCTACTTCACCATTCCTGGCAATGCAACATGGATGATGTATTGGGTTTTGAGGTTTTCATTTTTAGTTGTAGAGCCAGGTTTTGAACCCAGGCCTCTTGACTCCAAATTCAGTACTCATTCTGTGACATCTTGCTGCCTCTTATTGGGAGCATTGTTGGAGATTGGTGGTGAGGTTAGAGTTAGGAACAAGGAACCCTAGTGGGCAGCGTAACAGATAAAATTTTGACCTTAAGATGTTGGCTTCATGCTTGATGGATTTGAGATGGTCTTGAGTTCCTGTTCCAGATCAGTAGCTTTTTATATGAGGGGAATCATATTGAAGAAGAAGAGACCAGGTACTAAGAAAGCCTGGAATGAGGAGAAAAATTAAGTTTCTTTTCTTTCTTTCTTTCTTTCTTTCTTTCTTTCTTTCTTTCTTTCTTTCTTCCTTCCTTCCTTCCTTCCTTCCTTCCTTCCTTCCTTCCTTCCATGCAATGGAGTTAAGTGACTTGCCTAGGGAAAAATTAAGTGTCTTATTGAATGGATTTGGAGTCAGAAAACCTGCCTGTGACTTGATAACCCTCTGACTTTGGCCAAGTGTCTTCACTTTTCTGGGTTCCAGCTTCCTAACCCACCAAATAAGGGCCTTCCTTTCAACTCTGGTTCCTGTGATGAAATAGGTTGCCTGGTTCTCTGATACAGAGCATGAAATTCATTAATTTTCTAGTTTCCCCCATAATCCTGAACATTATGCTTAGTGAACCCTACTGTTCTCAGAGTATCTTGAAATTCAAAGAAATCCCCAGAAAGTTGGTCACGACCCTTGGGTCTCCTGCCCACATCCTCCCCAAAGTTCATAGCAAAAACCACCCCTTCCTCAGACCCCCTCATTTACAGTCATTAAGATAATGAGAATCCATTAATTTCAATAAACCACTCCTTTACCAGCTAATGGGAATGTATTCACATCTTCTCCTTGGTTGCTCAGTGTTGGGCTGAGTCTTGGAGTTTGGAATAGTGTTACTATAAAAAAAAATAAACACATGCTTAGATCCTAGAAGAAAGCAGGCAATGGACCCAAAGAAAGTAATCATCATTATTATTAGAATCATCTGGTTTGATTAGCACTTTGTGCTAAGCATTGGAATACAAAAGCAAAAGCAAAGATAGTCCCTGTCTGCAAGGAGCATACATTTTAATGGAGGGAGACAGCACAAAAGGAGGTGGGGGGTGAGTGGGAGGGGCATGGGCTACCTTGGTTTGGAAAGTTATAGAGATGGTTGGTGAAGCCATAGCAGAATAGATTGATATAGCCTTTCTGGGAGCCATAACAGTGTTGATTTGATTATGGTCCCAGAATTGGAGCAAGGGGGTGGTACAAAGAGCGTGCACAGTGAAGTGGCTGCTGAGTAGATGGCTAGTGAGTAAATTGAAGCATAGCTAGATCTGGCCTAGATATAATGTGCCACCAGAGGCATGTACTTATCGGGACAGCAGAGGCTCCAGAAGTTCTGGAGCTGAAAGAATTCAGTCCTCCAGGACATGGTTTCTGGTCCCTGGCTAGAGAGAGAATATACAAAATACAAAGCAGAGTAAGATTAGGATTGGGCTGGGAGGGGGAAGGAGAAATTTAGACAAAGTGCTCCAGGAAAAACTGAACAGGGAGAAAATGCTTTTGGCTAGAGGACTCAGGGAACGTTTTCTCAAGGAGGTGGGTGGCTGTTTTTCTGTAGGCAGAGCCAAAGTGCTTGAGTCTGGGAATCAGAAGATGCTGGCATATATAAAGGGTGAGGACAGGGAGAGGGTGCTCAGAGTCATTGGACTTGGGGTAATGAACATTTGGGGATGACAGTGGGACGAAGTGACTTCCATAGATAAATGTTCCAGTGCCGTTGGCAGTATGCGACCTGGGTTACCAAGATGGGTAAACAAAGCTTAGGAGGACCATTTAAAAGAACTAGAAATGATTTACTTAGAGAGAGAAACCAAAGCAAGATAAAATCGTCTTCAAATAGATGAGCTCTTTGAGCTGCTGGCTGGTCTCATTCTCGGAAATGATTCCGTAAAGTAAAAATGACTTAAGTTTGGTCTGACTTTCCCATAGAAACAACCTTATAATCGGGTTTACGCTACTCACGAAAGACCTAATGTCCAGCTTTTACAGAAATGCCCACAAGCATCATGCTGAACGTACAATTTAGTGAAATACAAATGATAGGCTCATTCGATGTAGAGGACAAAGCTTTCTGAAGTGAGCTGTATCAATGAAACAGGGCAATAGAGTAACCAGGCACAGATAGATTTCACTGATGTGATTGATATGTGCTATACAAAGTTTCCACTTTATGATTTAAGCGGAGTTTTTGCTTTAAGTCAGAATGGAGAGGAATGTATTCTCCAGAGTAAAGGGCTTCTTTGGGTGGTCTTAGGGTCATTTGGATGGCTTTTGGAGAAAGAGATCCAGGAGGATCTCAGTAAAGGCTTCCTTTATCCTTGCTCTCACTCCCATTATAACCTCTGCTAAAATGTTCCCTCCCTCAAATTTGTAGGATCTTTCCTTTGTTTCCATCAGTTCCTACCTTGTATTAAACTTATGTGATCAAATTGTACCCACCCATATACAATATAATTTCCTCAAGGTTGAGCGAGGACTGTGTCAACTTTATCTTTGCAAACCCTTGCCTAGAGTCAGTGTTTTTTAATTGAATAGAATATTTATTTGACCGCCTCCAATTTCTCATGATTAGCTTCTCTACTGTCAATATGAAGGGGGACAGGAATAAGCATTTACATAGCACCTACTAAGCTCTTTATCAATATTGTCTCATTTAATCCTCACAAACAGCCTTGTGAGGCAGGTGCTATTATCATTCCTATTTTACAGTTGAAGAAATTGAGGCAAACAGAGGTTAAGTGACTTGCCCATGGTCACATAGCTAGAAAGTATCTTGAGGTTGGATTTGAACTCAGGTCTTCCAGATTCCAGGACCAGAACTCTGTCATTGTGCCATCAGCTATCTGGGTATTGAAAATCAAGTTGTTGGTTTTCTAGCCATTAGAAGTTGGGGTATATTTCCTCAGAATTGGCTAGGCAACATGTGATCGTTCATTTGAATGTTGCCTGTCATAAATGTCATAAATAATAACTTTGCTATAACTAAAGGAAGATCATAAGTATGATTCACTATGAATCAAATCTGTAGGTTGAAGACTTCCTGTGTTGAATGGGCTATCATAGGAAAGAATGAATATGCATTTGTTCTGTGTGGCTCCAGGAGTGCAAGTTACAAGGAGTCAGGAAAGAGCATGGCATTTGGAGTTAGAGGACATGGGTTTGAAATCTGTTTTACTACTTTTTTTTTGCAATTTTAAGCAAATCACAACTGAGTCTCAGTTTCCACATCTGTATATTGAGACGTTTGGGCTAGATGATCTCTAAGGCCTCTTTCAGCTCTTGATCCTGTTATCTTAAGACCATTTTAATATTCAGAGCAACCCAACAATAAAATGGTCTGCTTTGCAAAGTGGTGAGCTCCCTGTCATTGAAGGTATTCAAGCAGAATCTGGATGATGAATTTGTCAGGGAGGGTTCCTGTATTGGGTGGGAGATGGGACTAGATGACCTTTAAGATCTCTTTCAACTCTGAGATTTTGGTTCAGTTTTAATATCTTTTCTGGAGTATTTGGGACAAGATACCCAGCTTTGCCAAAGGCAGAGTCCAGGTCTTGATCAAAGTTCAGTAAGAGACCATATTTGGAGAAGGCAAGTAGAGCTGTTAATTGGAATGTGGACCACCCAGGCAGGCGGCTCAAACTTCAGCCTTCTCAGTGACAGTCCTGTCTCCACTCAGGGCTAGGTTATCCCCTCCAGTTTAATCATAACCACAGCTCCTGCTTCTGCCTCTTCCTGCTGGCTTTCTAAAATCTAATATTAGGTGACTTCCTAAATATTTAAAAGCAACTGAACTGACTTTAATTGCAAGCTAGTGAGCTTGCCCTTTCCCTGAAAGGGAGGGATAAAGAAATGGCTAGGGTGGGGTTGGGTGGGGGGTTGAAGTAGCTGAATCTTTTCACTCAGCATAGTTATATGCAAAAGAACCCAGCCTTCTAAGTAGGATCCATAAGGATTTTTATCTATATACCTTGTGTTCCTTGAGAAGCCGTGTGGTGTAGTGGATAGAAAGCTGGCTTCAGATTAAGGAGCACCTGGGTTCAAGTCCCTCTGATACATACTGTCTGTGTGACCCTGGGCAAGTCGCTTAACTCTCTAAGGTAACTCTAAGTCTGGAAGTTGCAGAGCAGGTACCAATCTGCTTTGGAAGGGGGAAATTCCTTTTTAGGAGCTCCCAATACTAATGAAATCACAGGACAAGTGAAAAACAAAGCAAAACAAATTGTGCTTAGTGTATGTATTAGACACTTTTGGGGGAAGGGAGACAGAAATGACTGAACTGAGATGATGAAGTCTGGGGACATGTGCAGGAAGAAGGAGGTTAGAGGTTACTTGTTTTGATAGAAAAGGGGCAAGGAACTCTTGTGTCAGAAGGATGAAACCTTCAAAGCACTATATAAATGTGAATGATGATGATGATGACAATTATTCTTATTGTGCTACTAATAACAGAACAGGGCTATTAGGTGGTGCAGTGGTTAGAGGATCATGTTTGGACTTGGGAAGACCTGATTTCAAATCTGGCCTCAGACACTTACTAGCTGTGTGACCCTGGGCAAGTCACTTAATCCTGTTTGCCTCAGTTCCTCATCTGTAAAATGCATTGGAGAAGGGAAATGACAAAACTGCTCCAGTATCTTTGCCAAGAAAACTCCAGATGGGGTCATGAAGATTTGGATAAGACTGAACAACAATAACAAAAATAATAGAACACAGTTTTATGGTTCACTCTGCTTTCACATCTATTATCATTTAATCGTCGACAATAATCCTTTGAAGGAGGCAGGGAAGGCATTCCTTTCCCCATTTGACAGAGGAAGACCAGTTAATGAATGACAGAGCAAGGCCCCAAACCCACACTTGCTGATTTTAAGCCCACTGGACCACACTTTGGTCTCTGACATGCTGTGGGACTGAGAAGTGCCCTGCCTTCCTGTGCTCTCTGTAAAATGGGGAATGATATGTTTGTCCAGACAGACCATGATGCAAAACCATCAAGGATCATGGCAATGAGCTCAAATGCCACCCCTCGGGAGCTACCAAAAGAGTGAAGACTGCCTGAAATTCCAGGCCCTGGGGGAGGAGAATTTCCTGCCTGTGGTCCGGGCTTCCTGGGTCAGCTGGTTATGCTAATGGGCCAATTGAGAGTCCCATTCTGTATTCTGATAACCCCGTAGAGCTGAGCCGGGGAAGAGAGAGGGGGCAGGGCAGGGGAGTCATGGAATGTGGGTTTGGGGAAATGTTTAACTCATGTCAGAAATAGCCTTTGGAATCTTATGTTATACTGGTAGTTAGGGGGTGGAGCACCCGGGTTTGCACAGCCATTTACACATTCCAACCCAGGTACCTACCAATCTCCCCTCTTCCTTCCTTCCTTTTCCCCAGAATTGGAGGTAACCAACTAGGTTTTTTAAAACCATTTCCTACTTTCTGAACCCCCAGGGCAGGGATGGGAGGAAATAGATTGGACCTTGTTTCCTGGTGTGTATGTGTGTGTGTGTGTGTGTACACGGGCACACGTGTGGATTTGGTTTGTCCAGTGGAAGTGCCCTCTGAAGCAGTATTTGTGTTGAGGTAGAAAAGAGTGCTTGAGGCAGATGGAGCAAGTAGGATGCAGGATGTGAGATATGAAATATGATGCAGTGTGTGACTAGCCAGAAAAGTGATCAAAGAAGACTATGTATTGAAGCACTCACTGTAGACTTAGCTGTGTGCTTTCACAGAGCACCCCCAATTCCAGAACAACTCTTCCCCTCCCCTTTCCTATTCTCTTTGCTTATCTGTATGGACTACAGGACATCCTGGAGTAGTCCTCCCTTTCCTCATTCCATAAAATTGTATTTAAATTATACCTTTAACCTGGCCAATGGCCTTTGCCTCCTACAGGAAGTAGAGCCACAAGCTAGCCCTCCTATGCTTTGCTTCCCACGTGGAGTAGAGCCTGTTGGGGCTTTGCCACATGGGGAGCAGGCCTGCTTGGGTGCATCACCCCCCAAAATGCCTTTAACTTGAAGAACAGTCCAAGTGAATTCTTTCAAGACAATAGGACCCAAACTTTTATTCCTCTTCATTTCAGGTAGCACCCTAGCATTCTTGGGGTGCACCCTGAGCTCATCATTTCAAATGTGTTTCATTTGGGGATCTCAGAGCACCTTAGAAGCAGTCCATATAGATACCAGCCAACTTTTTATTTTGTCTATAAAGAGTCCAGCCATTAGACTTCAATGTGGAATGAAGTTTTCCCCTTTTGTGATAGAGGTGATGGATAATCAGATTAACCTTATACCTGGAACTTAATTTTGATGATGATGATGATGATGATGATAATAGTTGACATTTATATGGCACTTTAAGGTTTGCAGAGCAACTTGCATACATTTTTCTCTGTTCCTCATCATAACCTTGTGAGGTAGCTGTTACAGGCATGATTATCCTCGTTTTATAGATGGAGAAACTGAGGTTTAAAGAGCCTGGAGTCAGGAAGACTCTCTTCCTGAGTTTAAATTTGGCCTCAGATGCTTCCTGTGTGATGATTCTGGGTAAGTCACTTAACCCTGTTTGCCTCAGTTTCCTCATCTGTAAAATGAACTGGAGAAGGAAATGGCAAACCACTCCAGTATCTCTGCCAGGAAAACTCCCAATGGGGTCACAAAGAGTAGGACTGAAAAAGCAACTGAACATCTGAGGTCTTCCAAGTGCTAGATTATATGAGCCTCACAGTAATTGCTATTGGAATTCAGAGAAGTTCATAGACCCGTAGAACTAGTGCTGGCAGGGACCTCAGGCCATCTAGACCAACTGTCTTATTTTGCAGGTGGGAAAATTAAAGCCCAGAGAGAAATGACTTTTCCAAAGTCACATGTGCAGCAAGTAGCAGAGGCAGCAAGATAGGGTGCAGACTAGACTGGATCAAGCATCAGGGAAGGCAGAATTTGAGTTGGGTTTGTACATCAGTAGAGAAAGGAGAGGAAGCTTTTCTTCTGTGTCTCATGTGCCTGGTTGCCTGGAATGCTTGGCATCTTTTCTTTTACCTGATGCCTATTCATACCTTTTTTTCACAGTTCTGGGGCAGCTGGGAATTCCCAGAGTGATTGAGCTACTGTTTGGAGTTTGGAACCCGCTACTTCTGGGGATTGAAGTTAGAACTAATGGAAGTTTGGGGCTAGGGAACTGTCAGGAAGATGAGAGCATTCATCCATCCCAGGGCTTCATCTGCCCCTTTATAAGGCAGTTATTTGACGTTACCCTGGAGGGAGGAAGCTCCTCGCTTATAGGATAGAAGAGATGGACTTGATTGTAAATCCTCCTGGACTCATTCCATAGAGATACATTTTGCTTTGTAATTAGGTCTTTAAGTTTCTTGAGGGCAGGAATGTAGTCTTCTCCCTCTCTGTATCCCCTCTAGTGGCTGCCGCTAGTCTGGGTGCTCTGGAAAATTATCCTAGATAAGTTTTGTTTGGGGATTCTAGGTGTGCAATGGCAGTGAAAGTATTTATGACCCACCTTGACACCAGGCTGTCTCCTTAGTTAAACTTTGATGGGCTGCAGTTTTCACAGGTAGGACTGGTGAATTTGGGAATGGGAAGAGACAAGATAAAGTTCTTTGAGGTTCCCCCAAAGAGTAGGTCAAATAGATTTGGACTTCCCCAGGCTATAAAGGAATGGGGGGGGGGTGGCGGAGCAGCCACTGTGACTCCCAAGAAAAGGAGAACAGCTCAGATCAAGGGCGTGTAGACTCTATGCATAAATAATGATCTTATGCTAATGAGTCAATGGTGTATGCTCCTTCTCACAAAGGCTTCCAGGGGTGCCAGGGATGGCCACAGGGCAAAGTAGGGAAGGGATGGCTCTCAGCCTGCCCTCTCCTTGCTATCACATGAATAGACTGTCGTGATAAAAGAAGTCACTTACCTCCTAGTGTTAGGAGGAAAATAAGCCTTAAAAGGCTAATCTATATGTGAGTACCTTTTGTCTATTATTTCCTCTAACACTGAGCCTAGGAGTGTGGTTTGAAAGCCGGGAGGCACCCTGGGGGACATCTAGTTGAGTCCTCTCACAGATTTGGAAACTTTGCCTCCCATAGAGAGGGAAAATGTGCCCAAGGTCACATAGGGCAGCGAGTGTTAGAGTCAGAATTTGTACCAGGTCCTCTAGACCTGATGCTGTAAAAATGCAGTTCCTTCCAACCATGTAACACCTTGGATTTCACAAAGGACTTCCCCATTCATTCTATCATTGATCCTCACACTAGCCCTATGATGAAGATAAAACCGAAATTCTCATTTTCATCCTATAAATGAAGACACTAGTCTCAAAGGATATGACTTGCCCAGAATCTCATCATTATCCACAAATTCACCTACTTTTTGAAAGGCTCTCTGCTAGGCAATGGGGAAGATAAAGAACTTGTCATTCAGTTCAACTTAACTATCATTTGTAAACCAGTCAATCAATCAATAGACATTTATTAAACACCTACTGGAGGTCAGCCACTGTGGATGAAGACAAACATGCCAACACGCCTACTCTGTACAAAGGAGGGTGGGAATAAGCATTTATTAAGCCGGGCACTCAGCTAAATACAAATATTATTTTGTTTGATCCTCACAACAACCCTGGAGGTAGGTGCTGTCTCAGGAAACTGAGACAAACAGAAATTAAATGATTTGCCCATGGTCATACAGCTAGAAAGTGTCTGAGGCTGGATCTGAGCTCAGGTCATTATGATTACAGGCCCAGTGCTCTATCCACTGAGCCACCCAGCTGCTTCTACTATGTAGAAAGACACCATTACAATGGTTTCTCATCTCCAGGAGCTTAGGATCTAACTGGTTATATATAGTTTATATATATATATATTATAAAACTATATTATTTATAGTTTTATATAGTCAGTGATGGAACCTGGACTTAAAAATTCAAGTCTCTTCCTATAAAAAAGAATTGTGTTCTTTCCATATAAGCAAAAAACAAACAAACATTTCCCCCTCCCCCCAAAACAAAAACAAATTCCAGAACATTTTCCTGAAGACCTATGGGTTTTAAACCCTGACACATCCAGTAGATGAAAGCTTGAACAACATTTTACCAGCCAGGAGGGAGGATGGAGGTGGGACTGGGGACCATTCCACTTTCCCCTGGGGCCCTGGTGTGACCGACAGGCTCGGATTTCCTTCTGAGAAGTAGCTATCTGGTCTGGGAAGAGGGTCTGTCAAGGCTTGGGAAGAAGCATCAGCAGGTCAGTGGCCACAGAGGTGCAGGAACATCGGGGAGGAGTCAGATGGGATGATTTACTGACACCCAGACTTCTGGCACTATGGGCCTGGCCGGTGACTTCACGTTAAACACAAGCTCATATGTGCACGACCAGTGCAAACACAATCCTATTTACGGCCGTATGTTGCCATCCTCAATTATTACACAGTCCTCAGCTCTTTGCCCTTTCCATCAGAGAGGACATAGGGATCAGGCAGAGAGAGCTGGGATAGTGTCTGGGAAGCCACAAAATCCACTGCTTGATGGGAAATTCAGGGCTGCTGTGCCAAACCATTTAAGTACAAAACTGAGCCTGGCAGGGAAAACATGTATCTCCCTCCTCCACCTCAGACCCACGAAGTCTTAAAGCCAGAAGGGACCTTAGAGATTTTCTAATCCATTTATAAATGAGGAAAGTGAGGACCAGAGACAAGTGAGCTTGCCCAAAATCACACTGCAAGTTAGCGAAAGAGCTAAGACCCTAACCTTGGTCTTTGGCTTTTTTTAAATACACCACCCACACACCATGCTCCTTTGGCAAGGTGGAACAGCAGTAATTAGCAGCCTGGCATTGTAAGCACCAGGCAGCAGGGAGGGAATAACTCCCCCCTTCCCTTCCCTCCCAAGATCCTGGCCAGTTTGAGCTGTTTCCTCCTCCCCCTTCCTGCCTCTCCTCCTCTAACCTCTCCTGGGGCCTCCCCAGAAGAACGGCACACAGCAGGGTTCACCCAGCCTCCCAGGTTCCCATGTGCCAACACAGAGGGGAAAGAAGCATCAGAGCTGGTTTTGCTCATTGATTTTGACTGGTACCATTTAGCTTTAATTAAGATCTGGTTTCATATGATTCCAATAAATGCCATGTCAGTTTGGGAGAAAATACTGACTGCTTCCTGCAGATCTCCCGCGATCTTCCCTTGGCTGAGGAAGCAGCTAAAATGGCTGGGCCCTGGAAGGAGGGATTCCAGCCTTCTGGGGTTAGGAAAAGGAGAATAACCAAGACTCTGCTTTGACTTCATTTCTCCACTGTTGAACACATACCCTGTTTATTTTTTAACAGAAGGAAATCTTTCCCTTTTTTTTTTTAATGCTGCTTGAAATAGCTTTACCCCCTGCCTTTAAACAGGAGTATTTTGGTCCCTTCAAAGAAAGGAGACTCAGGAGGGAGCCCATTCTTTCTATTGAGGGCTGAGAGAATGGCTGAGTGAAGAGTGCTTAGAAACCCCCTTGGCCCCTCAAACTCAGGGAGAGCCAGAGGGACAGCAGGCCTCTTTGCAGCAGCCTGGGGTAGGAGTCAGGTTAGCTCCCCAAACACCTGATAGTTTAAGATCAAAGAGTGGGATTTGGGGAAACCATGTCTGCCCTTCCAGCTCTGTTGATCCAACCATTCTGAGCCACGCTTTCCTCTTTTGTAAAATGGGGATAAAAATAGCATCTACTTCAAAGGGGTGTTGTGAGGATCAAACAAGATAATATATATGAAAGCATTTGCATATCCTAAAGTACATGTGTTATTTCTTATTATTGTTAGCTATTAATAAGTTCCAGGAGCCTAATGAGAAAGAAATGTGAACTTTACAGGAGGAAGGATGGGCTTATACAGCTGTTCTGCTGCACAGGTGGGAGCAACTACCCCTCCTCCCCCCACCAGGACCGACTCCCCTCTGCAGAATTTCTACTGTGCTTATTGTCTGTGCCCCACATAAGGTCAAGGTTTAGATCTGGAAAGGATCTCAGAGGCCATCTACTCCAAACCCCTAATTTTACAGATGAGGAAACTGAGGTCTAAAAAAGTAAAGTGATTTGCCCAGGATCACCCAGCTAGTAAGTAGGCAAGATTTGAATGCAGGTCTTCGAATGTCAAATTCACTATTTCCATTAAACTGTAACTATCATTTTTTCACCACAGAAGTAAGAAGTCCTACCATATTTAAATTTTAGCACCATGCTATGTATGATCTTATATGGTTTTGGGGGAGTTATGTCTTTTTTTTCCTCAATTAAGGAAATCAGAGCTTGGTGTTCTCTCTCTACTGTGCTGAGTTGCTGCGGCTATGTGTAAATGCTAGCCAGAATTGGAACCTGGGTCTTTGAGGCAATCAAGAGACTTTGATTTACCACTACGGCTGTGACTTCGGGCAAAGCTCATAGTGTCTTTGGGCCTTGGTTTCCTCCACTGTAAAATAGAGGGGTTAGACCAGGTGATCTTCCAAGTCCTTTCTGAGCTTAGGTGCTCTCCAGCTCTCAAAGTCCCATTTTATGTTCTCTAAGATTATTTCCTGCCGTCCTGTTTCAGGGGTCTATGTTCTTTCTTTCTCTTTCTTTCTTTCTTTCTTTCTTTCTTTCTTTCTTTCTTTCTTTCTTTCTTTCTTTCTT
>NW_020954571.1:9304294-9334968 GCF_900497805.2 Vombatus ursinus | reverse complement strand
CTTTCTTTCTTTCTTTCTTTCTTTCTTTCTTTCTTTCTTTCTTTCTTCCTTCCTTCCTTCCTTCCTTTCTTTCTTTCTTTCTTTCTTTCTTTCTTTCTTAAAATTTGGAGGTAATAGGGGTTAAGTGACTTGCCCAGTGTCTGAGGCTGGATTTGAACTCAGGTCCTCCTGATGTCTGTCTGTGTGATTTTTAAAAGGGTCCTGTTGAAGATACCCATACATTGACCCAAAGTTCTCAAGGAACAGGCAGCTAGTAAGTATCTGAGGCCAGATTTGACCTCAGGGCTTCCTGACTACAGACCCAACACTCTATCCATTTTACCACCTAGCTGCCTCAAAGTACAATTATTATCCCCATTTTACAGATAAGGAAACTCAGGCAGGCAGGGATTAAGTGACTTGCCTAAGGTCATATAACTAATAAATATCTGAGGCTGGATTTGAATTCAGGTCTTCTCAACTCCAGTAGCACTCTATCCACTCCCTTTTCTTTCCCTGGTGGTCACTTAATCTTTCTAGACTTTACTTCTCTCATCTGAAAAAGGAGGTGCTTAGATAACCTATAAAGGTCCCTTCTACCTCTTAACCCATGATTTAGGACTCCCTGTCCAGTGAGCAGTCCTTCCATTGGCACATGTCTGGGTTAATTTCAAAGCATCTCATACTGGGATACAGTATAGGTATTGAGGTGGGGGGCAGATAGGCCAGGAGCTGAGAGTTTTCCGGGGGCAGCATCAATTCATTCAAGTCTTTCCAGGTTTTTCTGACGTCTACCTGCTCATCATTTCTTATAGCACAGTAGTATTCCATTACATTCATATACCACAATTTGTTCAGTCATTTCCCAATTGATGGGCATCCTCTCAATTTACAATTCTCTGCCACTACAAAAAGGGCTGCTATGAATATTTCTGTGCATATGGGTCCTTTCGGTTAAGTGACTTCTTTAGGATCCCACAGCTACTAAGTGTCTGTGGTAGGATTTGAATACAGGTCTTAATTCCCAAGTTCAGAGCTCTAGGGGCAGCTAGGTGGCACAGTGGATCGAGGGAAGGGCCCGAAGTCAGGAAGACTTATCTTCCTGGTTCCAAACCGGCCTCAGACACTTATTGTCTGTATGACCCTGGTCGAGTCATTTATCCCTGTTTGCCTTAGTTCTGCATCTATAAAATGAACTGGAGAAGGAAATGGCAGACCACTCTGGTATCTTTGCCAAGAAAACCCCAAATGGGGTCATGAAGAGTCAGACACTACTGAAAAAAACAACTGAACAGCAGAACTGGAGCTCTATCCACCATCCCAGGAAACCTCTCCTGATGTGCTGCAGATCACCCAGGGGGTCAGTAGAAGAGCAAGCCCTAGAACCCAGGTGCCTCCTGAGGCAGCTGCTGGGGTTTCAGTTCTTAAAGGGCCAATCAGGACTGGCGGCAAGAGCCCTCTTCCTCGTTGCCTGCTGTGACTTGGAAGCTTCCCAGGTCAAAATGTTCTGGCATTTCTAAACTCCGTGCTCCAATAATTTTCTCCCCTCCCCTCCAACCTGATAGTAAATATTATAATCCAATTTAGTGGGTGTGGAATCTGTCTCCAGTTTTCTTCTTGCGTTCTGAGCCACTTGGATTTGGAGTGGGCTTGCTGCAACCTTATGGGGTAGTGAGGATGGGAACCAGGAGGGGGGGCAGGGGGTTGTCACCTAGTAATGTAATTAATGTTTTTTTCCCCCGTCTGTTGGGTAGGGCTTTAGCTCCTCTTGGCTGACAAGCGTAAGGGATAGGATGGGACATGACTATTGTATATACGTTATCATGTATAACCCGTAAGGACCTGTGTGGGCATGTTTCTTTGAGTCTCAGATCCTCTGACTTGTGCTCTCTTCCTGTCTCTGCTGCTGTCTTCCTTTCTTGTCTGTCTCTGTCAGTTTTTCTCACTTTCTGACTCTGAATAGATGATTTGTGCCTGACTCTGCCTGACCCTCCTTTGTGAAATCTCCTCCACAAAGTCGGGTTATATGCTGGGGATCGCACAGGTGCCAGGAGAATCCTTGTCACGGCCACCACTTGGAAGCCAAACCATCCAGTCTCAGTGGGTCTGGGGACTCACTGTGTTACAGAGACCAAAATAAGGGTGAGACTGAAGGAGACAGGGAGGAGAAATAGCTGGCTGGTGCTTTGTCAGAGGTTGCTGGGATTCTGTGGGAACTCTCTAGTTAAAGGGTAGGGTGCCAGGGCTACCCGTAATCCCTTTATGCTGCAGCAAGATGCCTGAATTAAGAAGTAGAAAGAATATGTGCAGGGATGATGAGTTCAGGGCTGAGAAGGATATTCTAATCCCTCTGTGTTTCTGTTTCCTCATTTGTAAAGTGAATACTGAACTAGATGTCAGATTTAGAGTTGGAAGGGACCTTTAAGTTCAGGAAATTTAAGCTTTAGAAAAATTAAGAGATTTGCTCAGGGTCATGCAGTTAGTAAGTATTTGATTCAGGATTTGAACACAGGTCTTCCTGATTTTTAAATCCAGTGCTCTCTCAACATTGCCAGGCTGCCCCTCTCTAAAATCCCTAATAGCTTTAAATGTGATTCCAAGACTGTCTGTTGTATTAACAGGAGAAAAGAAGGGAAAGAGAAGAAGCCCCTCCTTCACTGTTGTCTTCTAAAGTGCTTCCAGAGGCAAGATCTAGCCTTTCCAAACTTGGAAATAAGTCATGATTTCATTGTTAGAGATATGCTTCAGCAACCTGATTGTTTGAGTACAGGTCTTTTCCTGTACTTTTCAGAGTTATTGTGACTGAAAACTTGATCACCCATCAGTTGGTAATGATTATTAATTATCAGTAGGAATTGGGACTGAATCTGTGATTTCATTGCTATAGAGACCTCCCAGCTGAGGAGACTCCCTTTATCAATACAGGTTGGCACTTTCCCTGCAATTTAGACTCTTAGAAAGCCTTCTAGAGCAGTAAAAGGCTAAGTGATTTGTCCAAGATCACACAGCCAGTATATGTCAGAGGTGGGGCTTAGCCACGTCTTTGGGACTCCAAGGTTGTATCTCTGCCCTCTATGCCACGCTGCCTTTCTATCAGCACATTTATATGTTACACATATTATGAAGCACTTTGGTCTATATATCATGTTCTCCCAGGAGAAGGGTCTCTCCCCTATTTTATAGCTGGGGGAACAGAGGCTCAGGGAGTTTAGGGTAGTTTAGTTAGAGTTTAAGGCCCAAGGGCCTTTAGTGGCAAAACTGTGATTAGAGTGGAAGATCCTTGAGGGCAGGACCATACTTAAACATCTTTGCCTCCCCTATAGTTCCTAGCACAGTGTTGAGGAACTACTGGGTGTTCAGAAAATGTTTCTTGAGTGACAGGTGAGAGGTGGGAGCACTTTAGAACTCTAGCCACCCTGTGCTTGATGGGAATCAAACAAAGGAGAGATTCAAGTGTAGCCCAAAGTGCCACTGAAGCCCAGGCAGATGATGAGGACACATATGCATGATGCCAAGATCTTTGTTGATGTCAGCCTGGCCACCAAAATAATGCCCACTATTTCCATTTGCCAGATAGAAAAACTGAGGCAGACAAAATAGTCTATTTGAGATTCAAGATGTAGTACAGAGAACATAGGGCAGTAGAAAGGCTGGGTTCTATCCTGAAAATTCATCTGGGGATAGTGCAGGCTTAGTTACCAAATTTTTCAGTTTTTGCCCTCTTGTCATGATCTTGGAAGAAACTACTATTACTAATCTCTTTGAGGATATCTGATAGGAAGGTGTTTTGACTGAATCCATCCAATTTCATCCCTCTGACTACAAATCTGGGCCTCTTTTCACTGTACTTGATGCATCCAGCCCTGTCCTGAGTGGTATGGAAGTCTCAGAGAAATGTAAGACATGTTCTAGGTGGGGTGACAAGGCAGGAACCCAGTAAGTGGTAACCAGACTCCTGAAAGAAATGCTGTGGTAGGCTGCTATACAGATAGAGCGGAGCCTAGAGCAGGGAGGGCTTTGGCTTGTAAATTGATCCATGAGTGAGCTCACTTTAGCAGCTTCTTACCCATGCTGCTGCTGTCTTGACTGGCCCCCACTACTGCTGTCTTCCTTTGGAAATTATCTTCCGTTTATACTTTGAATATCTTATGTACACAATTTCTTACACGTTTGTCTCCCCTATTAGAATGTAAGCTCCTTGAGGACAGGAAGAGTGTCTTTTGCCTTTCTATGTACCCACAGTGCTTGGCACTGTGCCTGGCACATAGTAAGCACTTAATAGATGCTTGTTGAGGAACAGGCAGAAGTACGCACAGGTATGTATATGCTCATGATCTATGTATGTTCCTAGCCTTCCAGTTATTGACCAGTCTCCCAAGGCTGCTGAGAAATACCACCTGTCAGGGTCTGGCTCAGAATAATTTGTTTTACATAGAAATATGTTCACAAAGGACACGCAGGGAATGAGAAGTCAAGGGCCACCCTTTCTGTCTCCCTTGCCTCTTGGGAAGGTAAAAATTGGGCTGTGTGGAGGGTGCCACTCAACTGAGCCCACCCTATTGTGACCTGTCTCATCTTGCTCATTCTTGATTCCAGAGCATGCCCAGCTCAGGCTCTCCCAGGCCCCTCTGGGAAGGTTCTCATCCACTCCAACCAAAAGTGGTTGGCTTCCCTTGCCCCTTTATTCCTGTACTGGACCTCTAGGTCTGATTCTAGGCAAGGCCCTAGACCTCAGTTTCTCTACCTCTAAAAGGAAGATATAGGATTGATGGCCTCTAAGGTGTCTCCCAGCTCTGAATTCAGCTCCTGATATTCTGTCTGTCCTGTGGGTCGATGGCCTTTGCTGGAGAGGTAAGAGGAATTTAATCAGAGAAGAGCAAGCTCAGCAGAGGAATGCCCTTTAGCAGAAAAGAGCCTTGAGCCTTTTGATTGTGGTTATGAGGAAGAAGGGATTGTAAAATCCACCTCTTTGGACGGCAGATTCCAGAGGAGAAAGAGCAGCATTAAGACCCAACATGTGTTTGATTAAAAGGCATTAGCGTCACGCTGAGCAGCCTATCCGTGCCTCTGCAGCCTGTGCTTCCTGAGAAGGGAATGACTGAGCTCCATCTCTTCTCCCCTCCTCTGTGCCTCAGAGCCTGCATCTGGAAAGTGAGCTAGCAGATTCTCAGCCTTGTTCTAAGATTGGAGTGGCCAAGGGGACACTTGAGGACTTTGGGCACATGGGCACTTGTGGAAGGGCCCTTGACTTAGGCCACAGATTTGCCAAGAGCCAGGACTGACCAAAAAGGTGGTAAGAGTATAATAAGGCTGGTTTACCTCACCCTTTGGGGCTTGGTGAGGGTCCTAGAGAGAGGGTATGTTTGGAATAATTGGGGCCCCTGGGACTGGGGGGGGGGGTGGGGGCAGCATGGGATTTGGGAGTGGAGGAGAAGGGAAGCTGAACTAACCTGAGCAAGCTGAGGAAGGTGGAAGGAGCTGGTCCTACCATCCTCAGGGAAAAAGCTCTCTGCTGGTGGATAGAAGGAGGCAGGGCAGTTGGGTGGTATCTGCCTTTTATAATGAGAGCAAGTTGGGCTTCACAGATCGTAGATTTAAAGCTGGAAGGGACCTTAGAGCCTATTTCAGCCAATCCTTTCATTTTACAGATGAGAAGACTGGGCCTAGGAGGTAAAGTGATTTATCCAGGGTCACACAGCTATGAAAAACAGTTAGCTAACGTTTAGATTGTCCTTGTCTTGCAAAGTGTTTTACATATGCCATCTTATTTGATCTTCACAACAACACGTGAGGCAGGTACTATTAAGATCCTCATTTTACAGATGAGGAAACTGAGGCTCAGAAAGATTAAGTGACTTTTCCGGGGTCACACAACTAGTAAATATCTGAGTTGAGATTTGCACCCACATCTTTCTGACTCCAAATCCAGCATGCAGTCTCCACTAGGCCACCCTGCCTCAATCACATAGCTCACATTTATCTGAGGGTTTACAACAGAATGTTTTCTAAGCAATAGCTCTGTGAGGAAGGAAGCATAAACATGCTTAGTTAAGTGATTCATAGCTAGTAAATGGCAAAGCTGGGATCTGAACCTAAATCTCCCAGGCGCAAGATTAGCGATCATTTCACCCTCAAACCTCACTGCCTCCTGTGCTGTACCTATCTATGGTGCCACGCCCCCCTGCATTCCATGGCTCTCAACTCTGAGCTGAGCTTGAGTCAGCGAGAAGAGGTATTTTTCTTGAGGGAAATGAACATCAGACTCAACATTTATACTGTGCTCCTGGGACTGTCTCTCTTGTAAGTTCCTTGGCAGACAAAAGCTCCTGGAAAGAGAAAGGAAAGAGAATAAAGCCCCTAGGAGAAGCTGATGGGGAAAAGTGAGTGGATGCAGTCGCTGAAGGTTTCCTGTGACCCTCCCCCCCCCATTTATGGAATTTTTGGAATGGCCAGTCTTTCCAAAATTCAGTTTCCTTCCCACATTAAGTGGGCCTACTCCTTAGTTACCACCGTAGCTTCACTGAATATTTTGGAGGGGGAAGGGAATGAGAAGGGGTATAATGGGGAGGACAATGGCTCACCTGCTTTTCCTTCCTCTTCATTAGACTGCCTTGGCTATCTGCCTTGTGGTTTTAGCCTGAGGGGCAGAAGACTTAGATCCCGTTTCTGTTCTGTTTTGGGGAATTTGTCAAAATCAATCAATAAATCATAAAATTCTCTGTCAAAGCTTAGAGCCCCCAAGCTAGGATAAAAAAAGAAAGATCCTAGCTATTTTAGATGGAGGTTTGACTTTTGTCTCCCTTCTCTCTATCAATCTCAGCCTGCTCTGTAATAGTCCCCATTCACAATTAAGAACAAACACAAATAACAAAGAAGCTATAGGCAAATATAATTTTATATGGGGGGGTGAGGATAGTTTCTAAGGCAATATGAAAAATTGTGGAGAACTTATGGAATAGAAAAATTTTGCAGTAAATGCTTGGAGACTGTAGGGGGGAAGGGCAAGAACAGGAATTAAGCATTTCGTCAGTCTGTTCCAGCCATACCCAAGTTGGTGACATGAGACTGAAATTCAGGAGACAGAATAGGGCTCCAGAATGGAGGCAGCATGGTATACTGGATAGTATTGGACTTGGACAAAGGAAGACTTGAGTTCAAATTCCACCTCAGTTACTTATAACTATGTCACTCTCATTAAGTCACTTAACCTTTCTGAGTCTCAATTTTTTCATCTACAAAATGCAAAGGGGAAGGGAGTGGATACAATGATCCCTAAGGTTCTTTCTAGTTCTAAATATATGATCCTATGATGGGTAATCTCAGAGTTGCTTCTATCTGTTTGGAATGCATTTTGTGATTTTGGGGGAGCAATAGATTTATCTTAATAAAGGTCAAGGTTGACTTCAGGCATTAAAGTGCACATAGTAAGTGCTTAATGAATACATTTTGTTCGTTCATTTATTCAAAACAGTTCTCATTCCCAGAGTACATTCCAACTCCAACCACAGGCTACATATTTTGTTGGGTCAATGATCTTAACAGTGTGAGTCATCAACATGGAGACAGTGATTGTACCCATAGATGTTTATGAGATCAATCACTAAATGAGAATATAAAGATAAAAGGGAAAGATAGCTCAGGAGAGAGCCTCAGGTTGTGTTTAGAGTTAGTAGGCATGGGATGGATAATGAATGAGCAAAGTAGACTGGAAATGGAGAAGTAGAAGAACCACCAAGAAAGAACAGTGTAATTAAAAACACTAAGAGGATGGTATCCAGGAGGAGAGAATGGTCAGTAGTGCCAAATGTTGATACTGCAGAGAGGTCAAGCAGGCTAGAAATTGTGAAGAAGCCATGGTATCTGGAAAAATAAGCGATAATGATCTCTTATTTGGAGAAAGCAGTTTCATGTCAGTGATGAATTCAGAAGCCAGTTTGTAGAGGCTTAAGAAGTGAGTTAGAGGAGATGAAGAGCAGGCACCGATTGTGGAAGGTTTTTATCAAGTTTAGCTGAGAAAAGGAGAGAGAGAGGACAATAGTTATCAAGAATGGTAGGTTTTAATGAAGTTGTGGGGTGTTTTGTTTTTAGGATGGAAGAGTTCTTAGCAGGTTTGTAGATAACAGGAAAAGATAGTATTGGGAAAGACTGAAGATGGGAGTAATTATAGTTGGGGCAATCTAATCTAGATGAGATCTGGCAGGTAAAGGAATTAAAGGGAGGAAAGGGCCACTTTCATCAAAGGTTTTGGTATGATGGGTGGACAAAGTAGGTCAGCCCTCTGAAAAGCAGGCTGGGAAAATCCCTAGGCTCTGTCATTGGGTAGAGCATCTGAAAATTGATGCCTGGCCTATACCTTACCTCCTAGGAATAGGTAAATGGTGGAGCCACCCCCAGCCCTCCTACCTCTAAGAGGCACACAAAGATAATTTCTTAGCCAAGAGGGGTTGGAGGGTAGTGGCAGGACAGGAAAGATTCTGGGGGCCTAACCCAGTCAGAAGTGACTTGATTCCTGTTAGCATTCTGGAAGCTGGTGCCCCATTGGAGGCGAGAATCCCAGAGGCAGCCCTATTAATTTCATGCTTGGTTGGCAGCTATAGGGGAAGGGAAGGGACTTAGCCAAACACAGGATGTCTCAGGGAAGGATGGGGAAAAAAGAAAAGCTGGACCTAGTTTATTAGATAGAGGTGATGACTGTATGGGGCTGGGTGAAGGTTTGCTAGTTATTCTCACCTTTTAATACAGCCTTTGTTCCCACAATTGTTTCTGGGTAAGGGGCAATTGTGACTGTGTATATGGGGGGAAGAAACTTGGACTTCTGAGTTCAGAATATAGTTTCCTAATTTAAAAAAAAAAATTGAATTTGTGATTTCAGTAGGGGTAGGAAACTCCTAGCAAAAATATTCCCTGTACCTGTGAAGATTGTCACTTGCCTCTGCAATTACATTCTTAGAGAGTTGTGTGGGGTAATAAAGTTAAATTATTTTGGGCAGCTAAGTGGAACAGGAGATAGAGTACTGGGCCTAGAGTCAGGAAGACCTGAATTCAAATCCAGCCTCAGATTCTTACCTGCTATGTGACCATAGGCAAGTCACTTAAGCCCCATGCCTCAGTTTCCTCAACTGTAAAAATGGGAATAATATTAACACCTACTTCCCAGGGTTGTTGTGAGGATCAAATAAGGTAATAATTTTAAAGCACTTAGCACAGTGCCTGAACATTGTAAGCACTGTATAAAGGGACAGTGAGGAGAATGGTCTGGCTGAAACTGGGTTCAGGTTAGGTAAAGAAAACAGTCTTCTAGAAGAGGAATCAAGGTAGTATAGTGGATTGAGGGTTATACTGGGCCTAGAATCAGGAAGACCTGATTTCAAATCTAGCGCAGATGCTTAGTAGTTGTATGACCCGGAATGATAATAGTATCCACCTCCTAGCATTGTTGTGAGGATCAAATGAGGTAATATTTGTAAAGAGTTTAGTACAGTGTGCCTGACACGTGCTAGGCACTTAACAAACCCTTGTTAGCCTTCCCAGATGAGTGACTTTTCAAATTGAGTTTCAGGAGACACTTGTCCTCTACTTAGCAACCGGGCTTTCTTCCAGGGAAAGGGGAAGGAGTGGGAAAATAAGTCCTAATCAACTAATACCCCCCAGTTCTTTGCCTCCACATTCATCGAAAAGCAGCCAGATCCCATCCTAGCATGGTTCAAAGTTTGTTTAGATAGCCTGTGGAGCAAATTAAGTCTTTTTTAATAGAACTGATACGGTCAGACTGATACACGTTTATTAGTATAGAATATGGATATTGGTCCTATCCCCAATGCCAGTGTGGTAAGGAATGGGATTTGGAATGGGAGGGCCAGTCTTCCTGATGTGGTCTAGAGGTTAGGGGTCCTGGCACCCCAAAATCACGATATCCAGGTCCTGCCCGAAAGAATTCGACCCAAGCCTTCTTGCAGCCAACAACAAAGTTTATGGAAGATTCGCCATATTAGCTAGACTCTTAAGGAGTCTGAGCATCTATAGGCTATTGGCTAGATTGTAAAAATCTGAGCATCTTAATGGAGACAAGATGGACCTTATATACAGAAAGACTGTGGGAGAGTGGCCAAGTAATAGAATTCCCAAGGGTGGGAAATGGAGCCTAGGTGGGACTGAGGGTGGGAAATGGCCAGGGGCCACAGGGAGGCAAGACAATGGAGGGGAGATTAGGTGTAGCCACAATGAAAGACCTGTTGATGGGACCACAGCCTCAGGGGAACACCAGAGGTTTGGCCATGTGGGAAAGTCCAGGGTCCATGAGGTAATAGAATTACCAAGGGTGATAAATGGTCTGGGGCCAGAGTTTTTCCTTTCTGGGGCTCAGATTCCAACCCCATCATTCCTATCCCTGCCTTTCCATTTACTCAACCTCGAATCAATTACTTCACCTTGCTCATCCTCACTTTCCTCATTTGTAGAAAGAGGGGATTAGATTAAGTGACCTTCAACGTGACTGTCTATACTAAATCTCTAATCCTTTATTAAGAAGAATGTTTTCCCTTTGAGTTCCTGTGATGTTGCTGCTGCTGAATAAATATTTCTCCACACAGAAATTATAGAGGTAAAAATCTAGGTTTTGTTCTGCTTAAGCTAAGGATTTAGAAAAATAACCCTAAACAAAATGGAGTTTCTGACAAAGTCTTTATAAAGAAAAATTATGTCAGAAATATTTTTATATATAACAATTGCCATAAAGTTCACATGAGCCTAGTCAAACAGATTCATTATCTCATGCTTCCTTCAATTAAGATTGAACAAACTAAGAACAAATTAGTAAGCAGACTAAGTTACAGATTTAAACACTGAGTTTGCAAAATCCCACATTTACAAAACTATGGGGTTAATTTTTAAAGAAGTCACTAATTAAGAGGAGGAGATTTACTTTTCCCAAAGATAACCTGGGGCCCTGAACAGTGGAATTTTTTCCCTGATAAAATCTCTTGGGTGTGTCAGGGGAAGCTTTTCATCAATAAAACAAGTCCAATTACTTGGGAAAGGCTTGACTCCCTTTTTGGCCTTTTATTTGAGGAATGTTTGAGACCTTAAGTAAATTTTCACATCTCTTGGGACAGGTTTCAGCCAGCTCAGTAATCTCCTAACTAGGAAAAATGGCCCTGGTCACCAGTAATAAAAAAGGAAATCAAAAATAAAAAATTCTCATAATACCTAGGTATGATCTTATGGTCTGGATTTGAAGCTTAGCTCTTCTGCTTTATGCTAGCTGTGTGACCTTGGTTAAATTATTTAAGTTCTCAGTTTCTCATCTGGAAAATGAAAGGGGCTGGATTGTAGAATGTCTAAAATTCTTCTCTAAAGGACCCAAATCCTATGATCTTGGACACCAGATTTCAAAACATGCCAATCCTGGTCTGAGATCTGGGTTAGCTAACCCAGTGGAAGCTTTGGAGTTTAGGATCTAACAGTCCCTACTAATCTGTACCCAGATTTTTCTAATCTCAGTTGGTCCCTCCCTGCAGTTAGGTAACCCTTTTACTACTCATCTCTCCCTATACATTCCCTCCTCCTCACAGCACAACCTTTTGAAATCCTCGCCCACCATTTCTTCCTTTACTCCAGTCTTTGATGAAGAGAAGCTTCTTCTCACCAAAGCCCATACCTCTCCATACACCCTCAGTCCCATCTGTCTTCTTTAGCAGATTGCTCTATTCTTCTTCCCACTCTCTCTAATCTCCATTCTTTCCTTATCTACTGGTTATTTTCCTGCTAACTACAAAGACTCATCTCCTCCATCCTTAAAAAACCCTCACTAGATCT
This sequence comes from Vombatus ursinus, assembly GCF_900497805.2. Taxonomy (NCBI): domain Eukaryota; kingdom Metazoa; phylum Chordata; class Mammalia; order Diprotodontia; family Vombatidae; genus Vombatus; species Vombatus ursinus. The sequence goes on along the minus strand of NW_020954571.1, from coordinate 9,323,175 downwards.
TACTATTCCCAATTATTGTTGTCCTGCAATGTCCTCCTTTTCTTATCTACACTTGAGAAAGTTATCCACAGTCAGTGTGGATCCCACTTCATCTCCTTCCCCTCTTAACCCTCTGCAATTTGGCTTCTCATTTCATTGCTGAACTGCAATTTGGCTTCTCATTTCATTGCTGAACTGAAACTGCTCTCTCCAAAGTTGACCAATTATTTCTTATTTGCCAAATCTAATGGCTTCTCAATTCTCAACCTTCTTGAGACCTCTGCAATCACCCTCTCTTTCTGGATACTTTCTCTCCTTAGGGTTTTTAATGACACTGCTCTCCCTTGTTTCTTCTACCTTTCTGAACTCTCCTTCCCAGTTATCTTTGCTTATTCATTATCTGTATCACGTCCACTAACTGGGTATACCAACGCTCTTTCTTTTTCTCTCTGTACTCTCTCAGTAATCATACTGTATCAGCTTCTGTGAGTTTAGTTATCATATGTATGCTATATATATATCCAGCCCTAGTCTCTCTCCTGAGTACCAACTAGTTCATTTGATCCTGGAAGCAATTGCCTGTTAGTTCCAACTGAATGTCTCATTGGCATCTCAAATTTATGTCCAAAACAGAATTTATTCTCTTTCCCCCTCAAACTACCCCTTTGGTGAACCTTTTTTCCCCCCCCAATCTAGGGCACCCTGGTTATCCAGGTTTATTACATTGGGATTATCCTCAACTCCTCACTATTGCTTACTTCCCAAATCCAATTAGTTGCCCTGTTGTTGCTATCTCTACTACAAATATCTCTTATATCCCCTTCTCTCTATTCACAGCCCTAGTTCATGCCCTCATAACGTCTCTCCTGGACTATTGCAAGAACTCCTTATTTGATCTTCGTGCCTCAAGCCTCTCCTCACTCCACTCCATCTTCCACAGTTGCTGAAGTGATTTTCCTAAAGGGAAGGTTTAATCATATCACACCTGCTGTCCCTCCCCTGCTTTCCCCCTCCCCATTCAGTTAACTGTAGTGGTTCCCTCTTGCTTTTAGGATCAAGCATAAATTCTTGCTTGACATCTCTTCAAAACCTGGTCACTTCCTACCTTTCTAGTCTTCTTATACATTACAATCTAGGTGTACTGGCTCATTTGCTATTCTGCACACGACACTATCTTCTGTTTTTTTTCAAGACTCAACACATACACCATCTCTCCCCTCCCAATCCTACCCCCGCTTAGCTGTTAGCGCATTCTAAACTACCTCATATTCATTTTGTATATATTATATATATTTCAATGTTGCATGTTGTCTCTGCCATTAGAATGTAAGCTCCTTGAGGACAGGGATGGTGTAATTTTATCTTTGTATCTCCGGAGTTTTGCACAATGCCTGGCATATGATGAATGCTTAATAAATGCTTGTTGACTGATACCTGGCAAATGGTGAAGTGAAGATGTTTAGCTAGCAAACCCAATTGCTTTGGAGAGTACCCTCCTGTATCTCCCAGGAGTGGGCAACCAGAGACTGACCTTTACGCCTGCTTGTTCCTTACCTCCCTACCAGGTTTGTTTGTAGAAAGTGGTTGTGTTGAATACCAGGTGTTGTTCATCTTTGAACTAGAATTTCCTGTCAGCCCTACAGCTGTTGCTGAGACGTCATGTTCTGCTCTTACACAGAGCTTTGGGAATTGATCACATATTTTCATATAATGTCAGAGCCACAGAAATCATCTAACACTTCCTCCTTATTTTAAAGATGATGAAACTGAGGCTCAGAGAAAGAGAAGCAAAGGGAAGTGATCCTTGGGTCATGTAGCTATGTAGTGAGAGAGCTAAGAGAAGACTGAATCAATAAATTTTTGTTGATGTTCGATCATTTTAGTCATGTCTGACTCTGTGACCCTATTTGGGTTTTTCTTGGCAAAGATACTGGAGTAGTTTGTCATTTCCTTCTCCAGCTCATTTTACAGATGAGAAAATTGAGGCAAACAAGGCTAAGTGACTTGCCCAGGGTCACACAGCTTTACTAGCTTACTGTGTCTGGGGTTAGATTTGAATTCAGGTCTTCCTGACTCCAGGGCTGGGGCTCTAACCATTGTACCACCTAGCTTCCTAAATAAATGACTACAACACATGAATATTTCCTCTTTCCCTGGCCTTGCCTAGTAGAGGTAGACAGCTGGACTGGTCTAGTTTATTTGTCTTGCATTGTTCCTCTGATGAGAGAGGCAGGGAGAAGATCCCTGGTGGGGCACAGCTACCCATCCACATCTAGAATGCCTTCATAGTAGTTTTTGAATGGAATCTACAAAAGTCAGTTGTAGAACTGAGGATGAGGAAAATGTCACAGAAATGAGGCAAGGCTGAGCACACCAGAGCTCTCAGGCATTTGGGATTCTGACAGAAGATGGAAACTACTGGAGGGGGCTGTGGGAGAGAGGAAGGAGCAGGTGGTTAGAACAGAAGATGAAAGCTACTCATCTTTGGCCCCAGCTGTGGAGCAATTAAAAGCTCTCAGGTCCTTTTACAAAGCTGGGAGCAAACCTTCAAGGGATCTTGTTTTCCTAAAGGTTAATTACTACTTAAAAGAGGTGGCTTCCCTCCTTTTTCTCTTGGGCTTGGCTGTCTGCTCACATTATGCAGCATCTCCCCGCAGAGGCCAGCAGTGGTGCTCAGGGCATGGGAAGAGTGCTAATTTGGCCACGTCTGGCCTCCCTGCTGACTGCCTGCATCACAGAAGCTTCTGGGGCTACTGAGGAAAGGTCCATTCCAACTCACATTTCAGAAATACAGGAACATTGATGGAGGGAGGACATGCTGGCAGAACACCTACCTTTCCAGCATCCCCCTCTTTTTGTCCTACGTTGGACAAGTTGTCAAAAGGAAAACACAAACCCTCCCCTGGGAGCATCCACTGAGACTGAAGAACAAGGCAGTGTCAGTAAAGGAACACCATGCATGCAGTGGGAATAGCTCTGCACTCTGGTGGGGAGGATGAGGGGGTGAAGAGACCTGAGCTGTAGTCCTATCCCTTCTACGACTGTGCGATTCAAGGGAAGTTATTTGGCCTCTCTGGGTCTCAGTTTCCTCATCTACTAGGTGGGAATAATTTACCCTATTTATCTTATAGGGGTATTCATAAAATCAAATAAGATAATTCAAATTAAAGCACTTTGGAATTATTATTAAAATAATAATAATGGTGATTATAAATTGTATTATTATTTATTATCATTATCATAATAATACCATTATCAGTGTCATTACTATATACTGTTCCCCTGGGATCCCTCTCAAAGTTGTTCTCCCTCCTTCCCCCACTGGGGATGGGAGAATCTGGAACATTAGAGGTTTTTCTGTGATCCAGATTCCTGAAGTTAGGATGCTCTGTTCCCTGGGGACTTAGGGAGATCTGAGCTATACAAATACTTATTAGAACTCTCCAGATTTTAGGGGTAGTGCTCAGTATTATAGCCATGGACCCTTTTCTTTTATCCCTGGTCTGGTGTAAGATTAGTCAGGCAATGAAACAGGTGGCTGGAGTCCTGTGGAATCTCTTTCTTTGGAGATGCAGAGGAATGGACCAGTTGACCTCCAGCCTGACAATTCTCATGTCCTTCATCTCTCTGGCCCTGAATCCTACTTTTATCTGTTGACTGTGGAGGTAGGGGTGATTTTCCACACCAGAATTCTGCTGGCTTCTCTCTCTCTCCCCTGCACTCCTCCCTTGTCATCTCATGCTTGGCTTGCCTGGGTCATACCTAGTTTCTTCTGTTTTCCATTTGCTATGGTGCAGACTTGTGCTCCCCTCCCCCTAGCCTGCATCTCCAGCCAGATGCATTTGAAACCTTTCTTTCAGAAAATTGCTTTCTTTTATTTGAGGTCTTGCCATCCTAGGTAATTGGCATCTTCTCCCGCTGCCTCGGTCTCTATTTTTATCAGCTGCTTGCACATTGACACATCTTCCCTCTGCCTCATTATCTTACTCAATTTTAGGCCTATTGCAGCTTTTAAGATTGGTTTGGAAGGTTAAGGAGCCTGCTAACCAGGAGATTCCCAGGGTAGGCTTGTGTCTGGGCCCTGGAGGGTCAGGGGACTGTTGCCATGGTCTCAGATCATCCCAAGTCTTGGCTGCTTCTTTGACCTGGACTCCAAAGCAGGTTTCCTCTGAGTCCCCAAGTCCCAGCAGAAACTTAAAGTTGCTAAGAGTGGAATAATGATACCTTTGGCTTCTCAAATCTAAGATTGAAAACGAGATTCAAAGTTATCAGCAGCACAGTTGGTCTTGTTTTCTGAATTTGGTTCTTTAATTAATCTTAATCACCAAGACTTTATTAAGTGCCTGTTATGTTCCCAGCACTGTGCTTGGTGCTAGGAATACAAAGGCAAAAGTAAAACAATCTCTGGGTGACCTCAAGGAATGTACAATCTAATGGGAGAGATAATATCCAAGACATACACAAATTAATCTTGGAGAGGAAGGCACTAGCAGCTAAGAAGAAAAGGAAAAGTCTCCTGAAACAGGTAGTTTTTAAGGAAACTAGAGATTCCAGGAGGCAGAGGTGTGGAGGGCATTGTAGGCAAGAGGGGAAGCCAAGACAAAGGCACAATGATTGGAAATGGAGCTCTGATAAGAATAACTAACACTTATATAGTGTTTATTATGTGCCAGGCACTACGTGCTTCACAAATATTATCTCATTTGATCCTCATTAACAACCCTGAAAGGTAGGTGCTATTATTATCCCATTTTACAGATGAGGAAACTGAGGCAAACAGAGGTTAAGTGACTTGCAAGGGTCACACAGCTAGTAAGTGTCTGAGGCTGGGTCTGACCTCAAGTTTTCCTGACTTCAAGTCCAGCACTCCATCCACTGTGCCACCAACTACCTCTGAGGATGAGGAGGAGCAACTATAGAGTATGGCTGGATCATAGAGTGCGTGGAGGGGAGTTTAAGGGTAAGAAGACTAGAAAAGCTGAAAGGGGCTCAGGGGTGAAGAGATTTGAATACTGGATAGGGGAGGTAAGTCCTAGGGGTAATAGGGAGATGCTGTAGTTTATTGAGAAAGGGAAGGGGAGAGCAACGTGGTCAGACCTGTACTTTACACTTCGGTGGCTATGCAGAGGAGAGGTTAAACATTCAGTTGGTAAACATTTATTAAGTGCCTACTATGTGCTAAGCATTGGGGATACAAAAAGAAGCAAAAGGTAGTCCTTACTCTCAAGGAGGTAACAATTTAATGGAGGGCGACAACAAGTAACAAATATGTATAAATAAGCTAAGTACAGGATAAATGGGAAATAATTAAAAATGGGAAAGGGACTAGAATTAAGAGGGGTTGGGAAAGGCTTCCTGTGGGAATTTTAGTTGAGACTTAAAGGAAGCCAGGGAAATGAATAGGCAGAGATGAGGATGGAGAGCATCCCAGGAATGGGAGACAGCTAGAGAAAATGAGTGGAGTGGATAGGCAGGGTGTCTTGTTTGTGGTGCGGACAGGAGATCTGTGTCACTGGATCCAAAAGGATGTGGCAAGGATTTGGGCGTAAGAAGACTGGAAAGGTAGTGTGGGTGGGTAAGTTGTGAAGGGTTGTGAAAGTCAAACAGAATTTTGAATTTGATCTGGGAGATGATAGGGAGCCACTGGAGTTGATTGAGTAGCAAAGTGACATAGTCAGATCTGGATTAGAGGGGGGGAAGCTTGAGGCAGGTAGAAGGTCTTGCAGTAGTCCTGGTGAGAGGTGGTGACTGTGTTGAGTAGAGAGGAAGGAGTGTGTGTAAGAGATGTTGTAGAGATAAAGTGAGATGTTTGGTAACTGATTTGATACACAGGGTGAGAATGGGTAGTCAAAGATAACACTGAGATGTGGTGAACCTGGGTAACTGAAGGACGTGGTATCCTCAGTAATTAAGGAAATTCAGAAGAGATTTGGGGAAAAGAAATGAGTTCTGTTTTTGACATGTTGAATTTGAGATGCCTTTGGGACAATCGAGCTGAAATGTCTAGTAGCCAGTTGGTAAAACTGAATTGGAGCTCAAGAGGGAGACTAGGGCTTGATATATAGAGATGATAATTGAGCCATGGGAGCTGATGAGGTTAACAAGTGAGAGAAAAGAGAAGGTTCAGGACATGCCTTTGGGATTTTTGTTGTTCAGTTTTAGTCACATCCAACTCTTCATGACCCCATTTGAGGTTTTCTTGGCAAAGATGCTGGAGTGGTCTTCCATTTCCTTCTGCAGCTCATTTTACAAATGAAACTGAGGCAAACAGTGTTAAGTGACTTGCCCAAGGTCATACAGCTAGGAAGTATCTGAGGCTGGATTTGAACTCCAGTTTTCTTGACTCTAAGCTACTGCACCACTTAGTTGCCCTAGAATGAAAAGAGAAGATGGTCCAGGACAGGCCTTTGGATACACCCACAATATGTGTGTGTGTGTGTGTGTGTGTGTGTCTATGAGAGAGAGAGAGACATGGCTAATGAATATACAAAAGAAAATGAGGAGCTTTCAGAGAGATAGGAAATCAACAGCAGTGTTACGAAAATGCAGAGGGGAGAGAATGTGTAGGAGGAGAGGGTGGTCAACAATGTCAGATGCTACTGAGAAGTCCAGAAGGATTGGAGAGGATGGTTTCAGTTCAGTGCTGCAGATTCAAAAACCATGTTGCATGAGGGTTAAGAAGAACAAGAAAGGATAGAAAGTAGAAGCAATGAGCATGGGTGGCTTTCTCATGGAGTTTGCCTGAGAAAAGAAGGAAAGACATACAATGCTAGGTATAGGGTATGGTAGGATATAGTAAGAATTTTTTAAAGATGGGAGAGACTTGGATGTGGAATGTATTTGTAGGCAGCACAGAAGGATCCAGTAGATTGGAAGACAGGGAGAGAGAGACAGACAGACAGATTGACAGAAGGGAAAAGGATGACAGTAGAGGCAAATCTGTAAGAGAAGATGATAACTTACAGATCAAAGGTATATAGAGGGATTTGTCTTGGTGAGGAAAAGGGTCATTTCTTCATCAGAGAGTATAGTAAAGGAGAAAATAGTGAGGGATGAAATCAAGAGTCTATGAGATGAGGAAGAGGGGAAAAAAGGAAGCCCAAAGTGAGCAGCCTCCATTTTTCTCTGTTAAGTATGAGGTGAGTTCCTCAACTGACAGGGGAGAGGAGGGATGCTGTTGGAGGCTTAAAAAGAGAAAAGAAAGTCTGTAATAGTTGCTATGGTAAGTGAGATGGAGAAGCAGTTATGGAGGAGAGAAAGGATTGCCTTGCTGCAGTGAGGGCTCATTTGAGACTGGATGAGATAAATTCATGGTGGAGCTGTTTGGCATAGTTTTGTGACTTTTGTAGCTTTGTTCAGCAGTATGTGAGTAGGAGTGGAAGATATAGATGAAGAGAGTAATATTCAGGGTTAGAATTTGGCATGAAGGAAGGAATAAGAATGTCCAGAACAGAGGATGGTAATAGAGCTGGTTCACTAAAGCATCAAGATTGGGAAGGGAAGAGAGTATAGTCTGAGTAGGGTGATAGCCTGGGAAAGAACTGTGAGGGGTGGAGGAATTTGAAATCATAGTAAGGAAGGATACTAGGTTCAAGAACAGTAAGGCAGGGATAAGAAATGATGATAAAATTAAGGAAGCTCAGAATTCTTGATCACAGAAGTGGAACCCTTATGAGTGATGGCAGGATCAAACGTATGATTATCTTTGTGTTTAAATACACTAAGGTGGAGAGGAAGAGGTCATGGAAATTGACTTGATTGAGGAACTGGCAGTTTATTGTATTTGAGGAAAGAGGAACATGTATGTTGAAGTCTCCTAGGTAAGAAAAGAGAAATGAAAGTGGAGAGAAAGACTGTGATATAGACTTTAGCTAAATTCACTGAGAAAAGAGAGAATATCCTCAGAATAGGTAGGTAACAGCCACCAGGATCTGGATTAGGTGATACGTTTAGATAGAGTAAACCTCAGAGATGGAGAGATTGCTGAATGGTGGTGGTACAAGGAGAGTCTAGCAATGACAGTGGGGAGCAAGGGATATTATGACTCTTCCTCTAGGACCAATGAGTTGTGCGTGGGTGGAATATGAGCAAAGGTACATCCAGTATTTACTGGAGAAAGGGATAATTAGGGGGCAGCTAGGTGGTGCAGTGGATAGAGCACCGGCCCTGAAGTCAGGAGGACCTGAGTTCAAATCCAGCCTCAGACCAAACACTTGACATGTACTAGCTGTGTGAATTGGGCAAGTCACTTAACCCCGATTGCCTCACTAGAAAAAAAAAAGGGATAATTAGGTAGACAGGAGTACTTCAGGGGGAGTCAGGTCTTGGTAAGTGTTAGAAGATGGAAGAAGCATTAGAAGAGGAGCTTCTGAAATGAAGGGAAGTTTGTCAGTTGTAGAGAGGGCATTCCAGATAACAGAGTGGAAGAGGCAGGCAGGGTAGGAGTGAAACATCCTGGAAATAGCACCCATTAGTCTGGGATCCAGTATCAAAGGGATTGACAAATTAAGGCAGCAGTTTGCCACTGGACTGACTCACCATTACACCTAGGGAATTGGACATCTTTTTTATTTTTTTAATTTAAATAGCATCTTTGTCACTTCACAACCATTCCCTCAACCCTCAAAATACTTCCTCTGCAACAAAGAAGAACAGGCAAGTAAAGCAAATCATCACATTGGTTATGTCTGATCGATAATAATGATAATAATAATAATAACAATAATGATAGCTAACATTTGTGTAGTGCTTACTGTGTGCCAGGCACTGTTTTAATAAACACTTTACAATTATTGTCTCATTTGCTCCTCACAATAACCCTGAGAAGTAGGTGCTATTATTATTCCCATTTTACAGATGAAGAAACTGAGGCAAACAGAGGGTAAATGACTTGTGCGGAGTCACACAGACAGTAAATGTCTAAAGTTGAATTTAATTTAAACTCAGTTCTTCCTGACTGCAGCCCCAAATCTTTCTCCACTGTGCCACCTGGCTGCCCCTAATGTATGCTTAATTCTGCCCCCAATACACCTCTCCCCCTCCACTGAGAGGAAGGAGGAATACTTCACCAGGGATCCATCCTTCAGTTCCCTGAAGCTATGATTAATCACTCTGTTGATCAGGATTCTGATGTCTATCAGTGTTGTATACATCATTGTGGTCATTATATATCTTGTCTTTCTGGTAATATTCTCAGTGCTTTCTTTCCTGAAGGGTTACCTTCTCCCTTGGGAGAGGTGATTAATGCTGGCCTCCTTGACTGATTTCTGACCTGGTCTGGTCCTGCTATCTCTACTCTGAGCCTTAGTAGAATTTTTGATTCCAGTCACATAGTCCCTTTAATAGTTCCCAATATGGTCAACCCAAGCAGCCAATGTAATGGTCAAGTTAGGGTGCCTTTGTTAGTCAGAATCCTCTGAGAATATTCCCCTTTAAAAACACTTTTTCATGGATAATTTTTGTTTTTCCAACACCTACATCTCTTCCCTGCTCTCCTTTCCAGAGAACCAGCTTATATAATAGAATGAAAAAAAGGGGGAAAAACAGTTCAGTAAAACTAAACAACATATCAAAAAAGTGTGATATTCTATGTGGCATTCCATACCCATAACCTCCCATCTATGCAGAGAACTGGGGGGGGGGGGTGAGGAAGGGAAGAGAACTTCTCTTGTGAGGTTTCTTGGCATGACATAGGTTGACATTAAAGGATGATTCAGACCAGATGGATGAAAAAGGAGAGGCTGGGGATGAAAACCAGAGAAATCAGGGAATGGGTATTATTAGAGAAAGTAACCCCAATGCCCCCTCCTTCCCTGGCCTGTCACTTGTCCCCTGAAGTGTAGCTGTACCCACATCAGTTAAACTGATGATGCCTCTTTGAATTTATCTGCCACTCTGGAGCATAGGGTCGGGGACCAGAGTAGAAAAGGGACAAGAAGACAAGTGAGAGCGTGGAAGTTCAATGGGCACTTCATGGTGGTTTGAATCTATTTAGAAATGGGGAAACAGTCCCCTGAGGACTGAAAGCAATAAAATGTGGGTTCAGTTCAAAGCACATGTGAATGGCTTAGGTCAGTAGTTTAGAAAATATGCAAGCTCAACTTTAGTTTGAAAAGTCATTGGTGTTTTTCAGAAAAAAAAAATCCCCAAATCAGTAACCAAATTGGGATTTGTTGTTATTGTTGTTGACTCCTCATGACCTCATTTGAGGTTTTCTGGACAAAGATACATTTCCTTCTCTGGCTCATTTTACAGATGAGGAAACTGAGGCAAATAGGGTTAAGTGACTTGCCCTGGAATCACACAGCTATTAAGTGTTTGAGGCTAGATATAAACTCAGATCTTCCTGACTACTGGCCACGTGTTCCATTCATTACACCACCTAGCTGTCCCATAATGGGCTATTACTGTGCTGTGAAAAAGTGAAGAATTCAGGGAAACGTGAGAAGACTTATGGACTGAGGTAAAATGAAGTAAGCAAAATCAAGAGAACAATCTTCTACAATGTAACCTAGAAAAACAAATGAATCAAACTGAGCTCTGTGTATTTATAATGATGAAGCTTGAACCTGAAGCAGAGTTGAGAAAATGCATCTTCCTCACTCTCTTTTTAGAACCAGAGGACTATGGGTGTGGAACATTACATACACCATCAGGCTCATTGTTGTGGGGTTAGTTTTATAGAAATGCTTTTTCCCCCCTCTTTCCTTTTTATATTATGTTACAAGGGTAGGGATGGGGGTATATTTGGAAATGAAAGGGATATGGAAACAAAAAATTGCAATAAAGACAAAAATTTTTAAATCCTCAAAACAAAAATACTTGTTTTAATTCTTAGTTGAATAAAGAATTTACCCTTTGGGGACCATTCATGGTTTAGAAGGTTAACATGGAAGGGGGGTGGGGGGAGGAAGTACTCAATCACAGCTTTGGGTTCAGAACTTCGTGTTCTGGAATTGAAGCCTTCAGTGTGGAAGAGCCAGGAAGTTCATGCTTCTTCCTGCTTTTCCCTGCCAACCTGAGACTCTAAGGGAGGGCAGGCAGGACTGGTTTTAGGATAGGTTGTTGGAGATGGGAATGCAAAGCCTAGCTGTCTCCCCGTCTTCCTCACCTTTTATTCTCCTCTTGTTGTGATATAGTACAAAGAACCCAAGGCTTTGAAATCAGAAGAGCAACGTTCAGGTCCTGATCTGCCAAGCATTACCACCTGTGAAACCTTGGGTAAACCACTTGACGACTTGAGATTTCAGTCTGCTTATCTGTGAAAAAAGGGACAGCTAGGATAGAGCACCTAGCCTGAAGTCAGGAAGACTTGAATTCAAATTTGGCCTCAGATACTTATTAGCTATGTGACCCTGGGCAAGTCACTTAACCCTGTTTGCCTCAGTTTCCTCATCTGTAAAATGAACTGGAGAAGGAAATGGCAAGCCACTCCAGTATCTTTCCCAAGAAAACCCCAAATGGGGTCAGGGAGAATCAGACATGACTGAAAACTACTGAACAACAACAATCTGTGAAACAAGGCAGCTAGATTTGATGTCTAAGATCCCTTCTAGCCCAGTGGTCTCTATGATAGATCTGTGTGAAAGTATGTGTATATCTCTATCTTCACACATGCGCACTTGCAGACACACCTTTTTGCTTGATTAGGGATTTTTAGCAAGAGGGGTTGAGATCTTCTGTGGCACAGCCTGACTCTCTTCAAGATTCCTGGGAACTCATTGGTAAACAGCAGAATCTCTAGTTCAGGCCACGGCTTAGTAGAGATGTAGAAATATTGAATATCAAAGCTGGAAGGGGCCTGAGAGCAAACAATGTTAGAGCTAGTCCCTTAGAGACCTTCTAGTCCCAATAGCCCCTTTTTATATATTAGGAAACCAAAGTGCAGACTGTTATCCAAGATCATATAATGGCTTAGAGCCAGAACCCAGTTTTTCTGATTCCCAATCCAGAATTTTTTCCTTTACATCCTATTTCACTCTTTGAATGGGATTTGAGGAGACAGGGAGCAAGTGTGTGTTTGTAGTTCTATGAGTTTATACATCATCTATGGGATCATAGATTTAGCACTGGAAGGGACCTTAAATCAAACCTAAGCCTCTCATTTTACAGATGAGACAATTGAAGCACAGACAGGTTTAGTGTTGTGTTTAGGGTCATGAAGTTATTAAGTGCCTGAGGTTGAATTTGAATAGAGATCTTCTTAACTCCAAACCCAGACCAGGTTTAGTAACTTCTTCTTTAGGTTTAGTAACTTCTGCCTCTTCATCTTTTTTTTTTGGGCAAGGGGTTAAATGACTTGCCCAGGGTCACACAGCTAGTAAGTGTCAAATGTTTGATCTGAGGCTGAATTTGAACTCAGGTCCTTCTGACTTCAGGGCCAATATGCTATCCACTGCATCACCCAGCTGCCCCCTGCCTCTTCATCTTGATCAGACTTGCTAACCCCTAGATCTCAGGGTAGTGTCTAAATGCAGAACAAGTGTCCACATCTGGTCTAGGGAGCAGGGAGAACATTGAGATTTCATCTCCACCTGTTCTGAGTCAGAGTACCCCATGGGAGGAGAAAGGGGGACCATGACAGTTTGAGCTCTAAGAATCATATCCTTCCTCTTTGTCCTCATTTCTAGCTGATCCTTGAAGGATACTAGTTTGTCCACACTTTCCCCAACTCTCAAGACTGCCCAACACATAGAAAATATTTCTAGCTGATCATCACTTGTCGATTACTTACTATGTGCAAAATCCTGTACAAAGGGCCATCGTATTTTAGATTTAAAACTGAAAGATTCCTTAAATGTCATCTAGTTGACCCGCACACACTTTTTACTGATGCTAAATGATTTGCTCAAGGTCACATGGGCAAGAAGTGGCAGGGTTCACATTTGAATCCAGGTCCTGTGACCGACCAATGGTTGTTTTTTCCTTTCACTGTAATAGCCTGCTTCCCATAGCAGTTTGTTTTTTACTAGCATGATGAACTTAATTGTCATCTCCTTAGAAGTATTCTACTGGTGCTTACTAAATGTTTTTTGAATGAATTGATGAATGAGTAGAAGGCACAGTTTCCTATCTTTGAGGAGGGCGTGATTGAATCAACACGAAACAAGGGCAGTAGTTGCAATTAGGCTGATCAGCTGAGCAAAACTCTGTACCCCATCTGTTCCCAGTGCAGCTGCCCTTCTGGCCTCTGCCTAGTTGTGCCCCTTGATTAGACAGCATTGTTAGAGACACTCAGGTGGAAAGTTTGTCTAAGCAACCTTTGCCCTATTGGGAAATGGGGGAAGATCTTTACTGTGCTCTGCCTTACCTTTGCCTCTTGGCTTTCTTTCAAGCCTCAGCTCAGATTCTGCCTTTTGTAGGAAGTCTTTCTTAGTCCCCCAACTCCTAGTGTCTTCCCTTTATGGTTATCTCTCAATTACACTATATCTATATACCTTGTATGACCAGTTTTTTGCATGTTGTCTCCTTCATTGGAATGTGAGCTACTTGAGAGCAGGGGCTGTTTCCTTGCCTTTTTTCTGCTTCTCCCTCTCTCTCTCCCTCCCCATTTCCCCCTCCCTCCCTCCCTCTTGCACTTGGCCAAATGCCCAGTATATAGTAGGCACTTAATAGATGCTTGTTAACTGACTTAAATGAGTGTTGAGGAGAGCTGGTTCTCTGTTTCAGCTGCTATTAATGTTGGAGAGGGCTCTCTGCATGGGTTTTTCCTTTGACTGCTGTCAGATATATCTGGACATTGCTCCATTTAGAAGAAAGCTTCTCTGGTCATTAATAATAACTCAACACAAACAAACTGTGGTAGTTACTTAAGAAATGGCTCCCTTGAACTCTGCCAAGCCGAATAACTGTTCATCCACATGGAGGGCCTTGCCCCACTGAGGCCTCTGCTCCAGACCAAACACTGGATTGAGTTATTCTTGGGCTGAGGTTGCTCAGTGAGGCCGTGTGACTCAGTACTGTCTGGGGTGGAAGATGGCACTTCCTTTCCTGGGGGATGTGAAGGTCTCTGAGGGCTCGCTCCAGGGAGGCTTAGCTATGACATGCCCTGCTGCAGGGCAGCAGAGTTTGTCTTGGCCTCCATCCAAAGGGGCTAAAGTATCAGAAAGATTTGATTAGAATGCTACACCACTCACAACCATGCCAGGCTCTCAGTTCTTTGACAGAAGAGGCTGTGATTACTGTCTTTGATTCCTCCACAACAGATTAAATCAGTTCATGGCTGTGGATTGGTTGACTCATGGCCTGGGCAGGGAGGATAAGACTAGTAGGAATTGAAGCCCTGCCCAGGCTCTAAAAGGCTAATTCTTGGAGCTTGGTGACCAGAGGCTATGGGATCCCAGTAGGAAAGGGACAACTGAGGCTTAAGAAGTCTATGGAATGATGGGTCAGGCTCCCAGCACTGGGTGCTTTGCTCGAAGAAGGTAACGTGAGAGGATGCATCTTCATAACTAATGCAAAAGCATTCTTAGAGTGGGAGAAGAATCTCAATTGATCAAAAAGCATTGATTAAGACACTGCTTTGTGCCAGGCACTGCATTAGGTATTGGGAGACAAAAATAAATCAGTCCTTGGCCTAGAGGAACTTATAGTCTATCTGTATACATATATGGATATGCTACATATACATATACATACATACATATATACCTACATATATATGGATATACAGCATATATATATATACACACACATATATACATATGTGGATATACAGCATATATCTATAAAGGTAAATTCACAATGGATAGAAGGTATTTTTGGGGAAGAGCACTAGTTCTGGGATTTCAAGAAAGACTTTTTTAAAAATTAGTTAATTTATTTATAGTTTTCAACCTTCACTTCCATAAACTTTTGAGTTTAAAATTTTCTCCCCCTCCCTCCCCAAGACAGCATGCAATCTGATATAGGCTCTACAAATACATTCCTATTAAACATCTTTTCATATTAGTCATGTTTTAAAGAAGAATTAGAACCATTAGAGAGGAACCATAAGAAAGAAGAAACAAAAACAAAATAGAAGGAAAAAAAAGAGCAAATAGTATGCTTCGATCTGTATTCAGACTCTATAGTTCTTTCTCTGGATGTGGATAGCATTTTCCATCATGAGACTTTTGGAGTTGTCTTAGATCCTTGCATTGCTGAGAAGAGCTAAGTCTGTCAAAGTTAGTCATCGTGCAGTGTGGCTGTTACTGTGTACAATGTTCTCCTGGTTTTGCTCACTTCACTCAGCATCAGTCCATATGAGTCTTTTGAGGTTTTTCTGAAGTCTGCTTGCTCATCATTTCAAGAAAGACTTCTTATAGACTGTGGCACTTGAGCTGATCCTTGAAGGATACTAGGGATGCTAAAAGGCAGAAGTGAGGAAGGAGTGCATTCTAGGCATGGGAGACAACCAGCGCAAAGTTCTGGAGAGAGGATCTAAAATACCAAGCATGAGAACTGCAAGGATGGTTTGGCTTGCATTATAGAAAGGATAAAAAAGGAAGTTAGGTGCAGTGGGGCTGGAAAGATAGGTTAGGGCCAGGTTGTGAAGAGCTTTAAATGCTTTATATTTGACATATATGATCTACTTAATATATATTTCTATATTTGATGTACATATACATATGTATATATGTATGTATATATACACACACACACATATGTATGTATCATGAAACAACAAAAATTTGCCATTTTTATATTTGATCCTAGAAATAATAGGGAGCCACTGGAATTGATTAATGATTGAGTTAAGGGAGTAACATAATTGATTAGACCTGGGCTTTAGGAAAATGACAGGTAGGTATTCAGGGCTTGGCTGCTTTTCCCTTTGAATTCTGTTGACAGCTTTCTATAGCAAGGTGGAATGAGAATATTATCGTAGAAGGATATTACTACTAGAAGATAATATTACTGTGGCTCTGAACTCCAATCCCTGCTCTTGGACTAACTCACTCTGTAATTTTGGATAAGTCACTTCTCCTTGGAATAATGGTTTTCCCATCTACAAAATGAAGGCATTGAACTAGATGGTGTCTATTGTCCCTTCCAGCTCTAACGTTTTGAGTTTATCTCTGTGTGTGTTTTCCCATGCTCCCTCCTCTCCTCTCCTATAGTGTAGTGAATTTGTACTTTGCACAGTGCTTGGCACATAGTAGGTGCTTAATAAATGCTTATTAATTGATTGATTGCTGAAACTTTTTTCTTCTTCTCTTTTGCAGTTACTGAGAAGGAAGTCCAGCAGTGGTGAGTACCTATCTTCCATTTTCTTATACCTTCCAGATTCTGCTTTAGGAGAGAGTGGGGCTAATATTTGCTGAAACAGTCTTCTGTAGAGCAGAGGAGCAGAAAGAATGTGGGTGTTGGATACCACATGTATATCTGAATATAGCTTCAAGGCTTCCCCTGTCACATAACCCTGGTGCATTAAGATTAGTTCATACTGGAATCAATTTGCCTGGTCTGAGGCCTACCAATCGCCACCAATGGAGCTGAATTATGATTTAAATGAGTCCGGGTTTTAGCAAATACCTTCTCTTTTCCCTTTAATCAGGGCTTTGCACACAGTAGGTACTCTTATTTTCAAACTCCTTCCCCTCCCCCTGTCACACTGTTCTGCATATTGTTGACATTTAATAAATGTTTGTTGTATCTATATTGTGTTACATCTCTCACCTCTTTGCCATGGGGGAAGCTGTCCCCCATGTCTGCAATGCTCTCTTCTCTCTTCTGTCTCTTGGAATCTCTAGTTTCCATCAGGCCTCAGTTCAACCTTCTCAAGGAAAGTTTTCCAGAATTCTGCCTCCTCTTGTGAGGGCTCTTTCTACTCTCTAGACATTACTTTGTATTTTTATTTTGCATACAATTTACACTTATCTGTGTAACTCCCTTCTGTAGACTCTAAACTCCTTGAGGGCAGGGACTGGCCCTCTTTTTTTTTTTTAATCTTTGTATCTGCAGTGCCTAGGATAGCATTTGGTACCAAGCAAATTGTTTTTGGAACATTTCCAAGCATTATGCCTAAGGTCACCTTTCTACTTACCTGTTACCAAATAATTGACTTTGGACCTCTCTTTCCCAAATGTATTCCCAGAGTTGGGTCCTGCTTGTAGTTGGGTTCCATGTCTGTTTGTAGCCATGTTTTTGGTGAAACAGCAGAAAGCTCTGGCTTTCCCCATCCCCAATCTGCTAGAGTTGTCTGGGCTTATAAGAAAAGGCAGAGACTTATCTGTCACTGAGCAGGGAATTACAAATGGAGAAGTGTAGGTCTGTCAGGGTGGGGGACTGGAGGCATGAAAAATGAGACATTTTTCCAGACTGGGCTATTGAATAGGCTATTGAAAAATCCAGGAGGGATATTGAAACCTGTGAGCACTCCTAGTCTATGCTGGTAACTTCTCCAGGCAAAGGAACTGCAGGATGTAGCCTAGGGAGGTTTGCTACTGGAAGGAGCCAGGTGTGTTTGGAAGGTAGGAGTTGGGGTGAATGCAGAGACCTGAGGCCTTTCATCCTGGAATCCAGAGTAGATTTTCAGTATCTCAGTGTTCCCATCTACCTGGAGTACTGGGGGCAGCCCAAGCCATCCAATGGCTAATGATTGCCCACAGTAAGCTTCCCCTCCTGAACCCCTTCTTATACACTCCATCCATGTGGCATTTATATTCACTTATGAAACTTATTGTACTGAACATTTATTTATGTCCCATAATCCCCTGGAGGGCAGGGCCTATGTCTCTTGTTTTTCTTTCTAGGTTCCTAATCTAGGTTCCTAAATCATAGTAAGTGCTCAATAAATGTTTGTTGAATGAATGGGGAAAAATTACTTTCCTCTCGTTAACACATGGATTAATTGATTCAAAATGCAGAAAAGTTACAGAAATGACAAAATATTTCTTACACCTCTAGATTCAGGCCCTGTTGCTCCCTAGAGAAACTGGGCTTCTATAGTCAAGGCCCCTCCAGGGGTGGGGAAGACATTCCCTTGGGTGCTGAGTCAAAGAGGGCAAGTCCTTGACAATGTGATACTGGAGAAATATTTACAGGGGCTGGTTTCTCACATTCAGGTTTTTTGGAGGAAATGAAGGGTAAAAGGGAATGGGAAAAGAAGAGATCTGTGCTGGGGGTTGGGTGGGGATGGGTGTGGGAGAGGAGTGGTGTGCCAGGGTTGCCCTGGTCCATTTCCTAGGTAGGGATGAGGACAGCCTGGAAGATCCAAGGCCACAGGAGCCCTGCTAGGCCCAGGCTGGGCAATGCTCTTGGGAGAGACGGGACCTGAATCCAGATGAGCAGGAAATGTCTTTATTTCCTCCCTGAGCTGTGACTTTGCAGCTCTGAGGCTTTGCCTGGTTGGCTGCTCATCTGTGTGCAGAGCACAGACCTGATTCCTGCAAGCCCTACCAGCTGAGAGGGAACTGAGAGATATTCCCCATCTTTGTCTCCCCTAGGGGCAGAATGGGGAGGAGGAAAGGGTACAGATAGATAGGGTGCAGGGCTCCCTGAAGCTTGAAGTTCACTTCTAGGGCTACCTATTTGGAGTTTGGATGGGGAAACTGTAGATACAAGGTATTTCTGAGAAATTATGGCCATTTCTAGAAGAGAAAAACAATCCACCCCACAGTGTCCTTGCTCCTTTCTCCTCCCTCAGGGCTTACAATGCCTCTTCTCCATATAGGTGAGGAGGCAAGGTGGTATAGAGGATTAAATGCTGGGATTTGGAGTCAGGAAGAACAGAGTTCAAATCCAGCCTTTTTAGTTGTGTGACCTCTGAGCAAATCACTTCTTCCCTTTGAGCCTCAGTTTCTTCATATGTAAAATTTACCATGCTGTTGTGGGGAATGAAATGGAATTTTCTTTCTTTTTTTCTATCTATCTATCTATCTATCTATCTATCTATCTATCTATCTATCTATCTATCTATC
>NW_020954571.1:9290997-9300997 GCF_900497805.2 Vombatus ursinus | reverse complement strand
CCCAAACATTTATTTATTTATTTATTTTTTGGGTGAGGCAACTGGGGTTAAGTGACTTGCCCAGGGGCACACAGTTAGTAAGTCTCAAGTGTCTGAGGCCAAATTTGGACTCAGGTCCTCCTGACTCCAAGGTTGGAGCGCTATCTATTGTGCCATCTAGCTGCTCTCTTACATATCTAGTAAGCTGGATTTGAGATTGGATTTAAACTCAGGTCTTCCTGACTTTAGGTCTAGAGTTTTATCCACATTTGCCACTTGGCTGCCACTAGGTATAATTGGTAAGCACTGGTCAATCGGAGACACTGAAACCAAAAATGTGTCTTCTGCACCAAAGAATTTAGGACTTTTGTTAGTACTTTTCCCCTACCCAGTCCATATCATGAGATCATAGATTTAGAGCTGGTGGGGATCCTAGAAGGCCATTGAGTCTGACTTTTCATTTTACATATAAGGAAACCGAGGCACAGAACTATATATATATATATATTTTTTTTTTAATTACTTGCTCACATAGCTTGTAAGTTTCTGAGAAAGGATTTAAATCTCAATCTTCCTGACTCCGGGAAGTCCAGTGCTATATCTATTATGCCAGATGAAGCCTGGGATAGAAACCCTGCATTGAGAGAGAAGGCTTCCTAGGCACAATGGCTAAGAAATAAACTTTTCCACTACGGTGCTTCTGACTCCAACACTCTTACCATTGTTGGTTGGTTGTTTAGTAATTTTTCGGTCATGTCTGACTCTTTGTGACCTCATTTGAGGTTTTCTTGGCAAAGATACTGGAGCAGTTTGCCATTCCCTTCTCCAGTTCATTTTACAGATGAGGAACTGAGGCAAACAGGGTTAGGTGACTTACCCAGTAAGTGTATGAGTCTGGATTTGAACTCGTGAAGACGAGTCTTCCTGATTCAAACTCAGTGCTCTATCCACTATACCACCCAGCTGCCTTCTACTTTCAGTCATGTCTCTTCCAGTGACTTATATGATCTTGGGCAGATCACACAGATGATTTTCTGGCCTCAGTTTCCCCTCTATAAAACCAGAAAGTTGGGCTCAGTATTCTGTAGGAGCCCTTCTTATAAACCTGTCGCTATCCTGTGACAGTATTACAGCCAAAAGGATCCCAACTCTAGAGCTTGATTGCTTTTCTCCCATGGTTCCCTTCCCCCAGGTCCTTTCTTTGCTCAGAGTAAACCTTTGGTCTGTGGCTAATGCCCACCAGTCTAGTCATGGAGAACGTTACTGGAAGAAGGGCCCTCCAGGTCCATGGGAAGGATGCTGAAGTTCCAGGAACCCCAGACGACCCTGAAGCATCAGTCACGTTGACACTTGAGCATCCTCTGGGTGTGGGACTGGAGGTGGGGGGCAGGCTTGGAGTTAGAGGCTGCCCTGCAAGCCCTGTGTTGTTTGAAGCCTGCTAATTCGGGCCTTTGCCACCACTAGACGCTGTTTTTCCTCCTCACTTCGTGATGTGCCGCAAATCACAGTCTGGTTGGATCAGAGCCAGGGAACTGCTCTCTCTTCTTTGGCTGACGTCAGTGCCTCCCCCACCCTGATCCATTTTTCTTTGGGAAGCTCCAGCAGCCTTTGCTTCTGACAGCCTGAGGGGTGGGATGGGGTGGGGTAGGCATATTTAAGCCAGGGCACCCCAAAGTGGGATCCAGAACTAGGTAATAATCAGGAAATCTCCTAGGCCACTTGTCTAGGGTGTCACTTTTTTAAAAACTTACAGATAAATAGGCAGAAAGACATAGACATTTGTTAAATGAGCAAATTGAGACCTAATGAGGTTAAGTGACTTGGCCATATGAAGTAACAAGCCTTGGATTTGAACCAAGATCCTCCAGCTCCAGCACTCTTCCCAGTATTTTATCCATCCCCAAAAAATAAGATAGCACGGTGTGGTCAGCTTCTCCGCAGGACAATGTGGAGAGGTTCCATTCTATTCCAATCCATTCTATTCTATTCTTTAGGACAGATCCTAGATCTCACTTGAGAATCCATTCCATTGTTTAACAGAGTTTTCAGTAAATGGTAGTTTGTCCTGTTGTCTAACTTAATTTATCCTTCTGCAGCTTACGCTAATTCCCTCTGTCCTCACAGCTGGTAGGGAATCGTTCTCTGTAGATTACAATTGCACTCTTGGGGGCTTAGACTGGAAAAACTACTTTATTTTAAAAGGTGGGAAGGGGGTGGATCAGGGGTGGGGTCTGAGAAGGAAGAATGGAGAAGGAAGGTTAAGAAGGTCTAATTGGGTCAGTCACTGTTCTTGGTCACTAGAGATGAATGACATTAAAACCGATTCCTTAATTCTAAACTCTAACAGCAGCAGTCCTAGCCCAAGCCAGCTCTGCAAACTGAGGGGTGGGAGATAAGGGATGGGGGGGTGGTAATCATATATTTCCTGAGGCCCCTCCTCCAGCATTTATATTGAGTCTTTCTGAAACAAGGAACTGGGGAGAAAAATGCAACAGAAAGTGAGTGTTCTTTGAGAAGATAATGAGAGAACCCTCACCAAATCTGCAGTGAGGCAGAAGGCCCAGCTGTGTTTAGCGGATTGCAAATAGAGGTTATGCTTTATTATTTATTATCGGCTTTATTTAGTTTCTTATTCTCACCTTTCCCTGCTGTTGGTTTTGTGGAAGATAGCCGCTGCAGTGTTAACCCTTGACAAGGAAAAAATTACAGATGGATCAGAATCTTCTAAGGTGGGTTCTGGACCTCTGGGGGCCCATCAGGCCTTGCCAGGGACTCCGGGGGCCATTTCACGAATGGAGTTCAGTTGCTGATGTTTGGGGCAAAGATACAGAATCTTTGGGTGTTGTAAGTTTATGTCAGGATGTTATTTCTGAGCCCTGGAGTACAGGATTTCAGGGTTATAAAGGACTTCAGAAGCCATGCAGCCCAGCTTGCGTCGGAGTGAGAATTCCTGTTAAACCATCTGAACAAGTGGTCATTTAGGCTTTGTTCAGAAGCTTCGCCTTCCAAATTATACCTTCACGTTCACCTTTGAACCATGGAATTAATCCTCAATGTCTTCAAGGATTGTAACAACCAGAGGACAGTTACCTCCTTTAAACTATAACCTCCTCAAGATCAGTGACTAGGTCTAATTCCTCTAAGTTTCCTTTAGCACCACTCACAGACCACTGCATATGACAGGGGCTTAAGAAATATTTGCTGTTGTATACATGTTTCATTTTTGTTTTGTAACCTGAATAATTCAAATCACAAAACCACTGTTAAGTGCCCACTATATGCAAGGATACAGGATGGGTACTGGGAATATGTAGACAGATACAGCATAAACCCTGCCCCTAAGTGTTTTCGGTCTAATAGGAAAAGGAGGGGAATGTACATACATGACAGCTAGGTGACATGGTGGATACAGTACTGGGCCTAGAATCAGAAAGACCTGAGTTCAAATCCAGCCCCAGATACTAGCTGTGTGACCCTTCACAAGTCACTTAACCCTATTTGCCTCAGTTTCCTCATCTGTAAAATGACCTGGAGAAGGAAATGGCAAATCACTCCAACATCTTTGCCAAGAAAATCCTCAGATAGGGTCACAAATATGACTGAAATGACACAACAACGATGTGGAGACTTTCTTCTTATCAATAGCCTCTTAAATGTTTAAATGAATGTAGTAATGAAATCTTTTGGCAATTTAATTTGCATAATTTATTAGTGTTGGAGCATTTTTTCATATAGTTGTTAATCGTTTATCCGTTGGTGAATGGCTTTTGGTCTAGCCAGAAACACAGATCTGCCTTCAAGGAGCTCACATTCTAATAGGTGAGAAAACATGGCAAATAACTGTGTACGTACACAGTGTATACAATTTGAATGGGAGGTCACCTCAGAGGGAAGACTCTAGTAGCAGGTACTAGGGGATGGGGGAGGAGAAGGGGACCCAGAAAGGCCTGCAGAAGGTGGGATTGGAGCTGAGCCTTGAAGACATCAAGGGAAGTCAGGAGGTGTAGGGAAAGGAGACAGAGCATTCGAAGAATGGAGGGGCAGTTAGCATAAAAGCCTGGCATGAAAAGGAACAGAAATAGAGTATTATATATGAGGAAGAACCCATTAGCCAGTATACCTGGATCTTAGGAGTGCATGAAACAGGAGTGAAGTATATAAAGTCTGGAAAAGTAGAAAGGGGCTAGGACTCAGGGGTGGTCAGAGGCTTCACCTTCCAAGCTTGTGACCTCAAGGCCACATGAGGCCTTCTAGGTCTTTGGGTTCGGCCTTTTAACTGAGTCCAAGTTTTAGAGAACAAATCTTTTTATTGAGGGGATTTGTTCTATGAAGTTCAGATTCAGTCAAAGGGCTGCACTTGAGGACTTAGAGGGCCACATGTGGCTTTGAGGCCTCAGGTTCCCCACCCCTGGGCTAGGTTGTGCAGCAGTTTAAAAGCCAACCTTTACATTTAATCCTAGAGATAATAGGGAGCCACTAAAGATTATTGAGTAGGGAAGCGACATAGTTGTGTCTGTGGAATATTCCTTTGGTAGCTGAGTGGAGGATAGATTGTAGTGGGCAGAGACATGAGGCAGGGAGACCAATCAGAAAGCTATTGGGGGGCAGCTATGTGGCAGAGTGGATAAAGCACTGGCCCAGGTCAGAAGGACCTGAGTTCAAATTTGGCCTCAGACCCTTTACACTTACTAGCTATGTGACCCCGGGCAAGTCATTTAACCCCAATTGCCTTGCCCCCACCCCCAAAAAAAAGGAAAAAAAAAAAAGAAGGCTGTTCCAAGAGTCCAGGCAAGAAGAGATGAGTGGTGGTTGGCTATGTGTGTGTGTGCAGAGAGGAAGAGATGTATAGGAGAGATGTTGTAAAGGTAGAAATGTCAAGTTGGAGGGACTGCTGGGTATGTGGGGTGAGTGTGAGTGAGGAGTCGAGGACGACATTAAGGTTGTGAACCTCAGTCACTGGGAGGATGGTGGTGCCCGTTGACAGTGATAGGCAAATTGGGAAGGGTAGCAGGTTGGGGGAAGAAAGAATGTTTTAGATAACGAGTTTGAGATTTCTCAGAGACAGCCAGGATGAGATGGCAGGGAGGCAGGTGATGCACGACTGGAGGCATCTAGAGAAGGGTGGCTAGGGTGCTCGGGGGACTTGAAACCGTTCTATGTGAGGGTTGGTTGGAGAAAGTGGGGATATTTGGGTGATGCAGAGAAGACTTTGAGGAGGGTGTGGAAGAGCACTTGGAGGCTTGTTTTGCTTGTCTTCAGAGGTCTGAACTGGGAGCAAAGATTAGAAGAGGAGGCCGCAGAGAAATGGATTTGGACTTGGTACAAGGAAACAAGAGCCAACAATTATAGCCATGGGAGAGTGAGATGGGCTGCCTTGGAAGGTGGCAATAATGATCATTGCCACTTATACTAATAATATGTAACATAACATATTAAGAATATATTAATTATATTAATAGTATAAAATAACTGACATTTATATTAATAATATATTATATTGATAATATATTATTATAATAACTGACACTTTACAGAGCACTTAAAATATCTTATTTGATCCTCACAAAGACCCTGTGAGGTAAATGTGAGAGTTGTTATTATATCCATTTTACAGATGAGGAAAATTGAAACGGATAGAAGTTAAGTCTCTCTCACAGCTAGTAAGTGGGTGTCTGAGACAGTCAAACCCAGGTTGTCTGTCTAGTAGGTTGCCCGTCATTGGTGATCTTCCAGCGGAGGCTGGGGATTCACTCCTGCTTAGGGCATGCTAAATGGCCTCTCTGGTACCTTCAGAATCTGTGACTTGATTGGAGGATTCCTGGGAAGGGGCACTGCTGTCTGTTTCCTTCAGGACACTCACAGTGACAGAGCTTGACACCTTGCCAATCACATCCTGAAATTTAGAATGTGGTGATTAAATCCCCTAATTGCCAGCTTGGGTTGTGAATAATAATAACACGCTGATTCAGCTAGTTTCTCCCCCTCCCTCCCCTTCCCTTCCCTAGACAGTTACATCAGTCCTGCTGATGGTACAGGAATCCAGTCATTTTTTTCTTTTTGCTTCAGATTAAAGAAGAAGAAAAGAGGTAATAAGCTATCCCTTACCTTTGCTGATTCGGGCCTTTGCCACAACTAGATGCTGTTTTTCCTCCTCACTTTGTGATGTGCTGCAAATCATAGTCTGGTTGGACCAAAGGGTCCACGGGAGAGAGAGAGAGGGCAAAGGGAGAGAGAAGAGATAAAGAGCAAAACTAGCTTTGGACCTCTGTCCCTTTGGGATGTCTGCTGCAGAGGGCAATCAGTATGGCCTGTGAGGCTGAGGGAGATTAGGAGAGTCAGCTAGGTATGTAGTCATGAGATCTGGGTTGTAGTCCTGGCTGTCACTAACTTAATATGTGACAATCAGTAAGACACTTTCCACTCTGAGCCTCAGTTCCCCCATCTATAAAATGAAAAGTTTAGGTCAGATAATCCCTAAGGTCCTTTCCAGCTTTAAGACTCTTAATTCTATAACCATCTTAGGTTTCAGGGGTCTGAAGTGGGTGCTCCACAACATACAGGAAGAATGTCAGAGTGGAAAGGAATTATCTAGTCGAATTCCCCCATTTGACAGGGGAAGAAACTGAGACCTAGAGAAGGGAAGTATTTTGCTCAAGGTCTCCTAGCTAGCTAATATTAGATAACCTCCTTATCATGAATATGATATAGTTGTTAGTGAGGAAAAGAATAATGGAGAGAGAGAGAGAGAGAGAGAGAGAGAGAGAGAGAGAGAGAGAGATTGAGATTGTTGGATTGTTGTTTGTTTTTTTTTTCCACCTGTCCCATCTCCAATCACTGGGTATTAAACTGAAATGTTTGGATATGCAGATGTAATTGGGTTGCTGGGGAGAGGAGGAGAGCTTCTATAGCATCCAGTCAGTGCTTCATAGAGGAAACCATTGATGCCATGTGACCAAATCAAACAGGGGAGCAGCCCAGGTTGATGAATTAGTCTTTTGAGAAATGCTTGTGGCAGAGGTGGGGCTAGAGGCTTGTCTCTGTGGGGCTGAGTTCAGCTGGCTGAGGTGCCAGCTCAGTTTCCCCCTTGCTGCGGGGAGAAAGAATGCCCCTGGGAATCTGTTGCCTGTGAATGAGGCCCAGAGATAAGGGGGGGAAATGCAGGCAACTTGGATGGTGCGATAAGCCCTAGATTTCAATCCTTACTCTGTAGCTTACTATTTGTGTGACCTTGGGAGAGTCACCGCTTCTGGTCCTCAGTTTCTTCACCTCAAACATGAAAGGGTTGGACTAGATTAGAGTTTCTTGACCTTTTGGTGTTCTGAGCCCCTTTGGCAGTCTGGAGAAGCCTTCTCAGGATAATGTTTTTAAATTCTTAAATTAAAATGTATAGGATTATGAAGGAAACTACATGGAAATAATTTTTAAAATATTTTTATAAAACAAGGTCACAGAACCCAGGTTAAGAACCCCTGGATCAAATGAGCTTTAAGGTTCCTTCTAGCTTTCATATTTCCTGAAATAGGTGACCGACATTAAGCTATTATCATCCCAATGACAGCTGCTGGCCTTTATCTATATAGCATTTGAATGACCTTCTTCTGCCTATCTGGACTAGCTTCCCTATCTTGCCTAGTCTGGGAGTTCTACCTTGGGTTCCTTGCCAGGAACAGGGGCTTGGCAGTGAATGAGGGGCTTTTTCTCTAGCTATGGTATGGGGTCTATAGTCTGTCTGTTTTCTCCTCTCACTTTCCACTTATAGATTAGTACTGAGTAGCCTTGACCCAGATCTTTAAAAAGGTAAACAAAAAAACAGGATCTTTTTACCTCAATACCATCATGGGCCCCTTACTCGCTTGTCAGTTTTCTTACGTCCCAACACGTATTGTGTAACTCCAATGGCTCCCTCTCACCTTCAGGATCAAATGGGAAATCTTCTGGCATTCAAAGCCCTTCAGAATCTAACTCCCTCTTCTTACACCATACTCCTTGCCTTGTACTCTTTGATTTAGTGACACTGGACTTTTTTTTTTTTTTGGACACTGGACTTTTTACATTTCTATGAGCAAGACTTCTCAGTTTGGGGTATTTTCTCTGGCTCTCTCTCATGCCTGGAATGTTCTTCCTCCTTATCTCTGCTCCTGGCTTCCTTCAAGCCTCAACTAAAATCCCATCTCTACAGGAACCTTTGCCCAATCCCCTTAATTCTGGTGCCTTCCCTCTGTTAATTATTTCCTATTTATCCTGTATGTAGCTGGTTTGTACATATTTATTTATTTTTTTCTCTTCTATTAGTCTGTGAGCACCTTGAGGGTAGGGATTGTCTTTTGCTTTTTTATATCCTTAGCTCTTAGCACATGGCCTGGCACATAGTGGAGACCTAATAAATCTTTATTGATTGATAGATCTGGAACTACTTTGTCTGTTGTCTGCTAGAATAATGGTATTAGCACTTATAAAGGGCATTAATGTTTACTAAACCCTTTACATATTTTAACTCATTTTATCCTTAGGATAACCCTGGGAGGTAGATGCTCTTATTATCCACATTTTACAGATGAGGAAACTGAAGCAGACAGAGGTTAAGTGACTCGTGCTGGGTCACACAGCTGGTAAATGTTTGAAATGGGATTTGAGCTCATGTCTCCCTAATTCCAGTAGTATTCACTGCACTCTAGCTGCCTAGAAAGGTCTTGGATGGACAGCCAGACAGGCAGAGAGACAGACAGATAGAAACAGGGTACGGCCCAGTGGAGGACTCTGGTTTCCCCAGGGCTCACGAAAGTAACTTAAGTGTGAAAAATCTGGGTTCTAGTCTCAATTCTTCCACTGCTTGGTCCATAGCAAGTCACATAAGCACTTTAGGACTCTGTTTCCATACCTGTATAATGGGGATGATGGCTCCCTAGTCTTTTATTACCAAAGCTGTCAGGGACATGGATTAATGCCATTGCAATACTAGGGAGCCTAGGAGATTAGAATACGCAGGAGAGAGTTTACAATCCATTTGGACTCTCTGGTGAGAGTGACAAGGATTTTCTTCAGGTGGTGGTCAGGTAAATCCCTGGATGGATCCTCCCTTCAGTGGGGTTCTGCTTTCTCTGCCTGACCCCTCAGGTAGTCAGACCTCCCTCGTGGGCTACTGGCCCGTCTTCACTGCTGCACAGTCCCCCAGGTCCACCCTAGCCTGCTTTCACCCCAGGAACTGGGTGAGTTTTTAAGTGCCTGCAATTAAGGGATGTGAAGATATTCTTCTTCTTTTTTTTTTTTTTTCAATGAGGCAATTGGGGTTAAGTGATTTGCCCAAGGTCACACAGCTAGTAAGAGTCAAGTCTTTGGTCTGAGGCCGGATTTGAACTCAGGTCCTGCTGACTTTAGGGCTGGTGCTCTATCCACTGCGCCACCTAGCTGCCCCGATGTGAAGATATTCTTGAGCACATTTTAAAAGGTTCTCTCTCTAGTACAGTATCTTTCTTGAGCATCACTCCTACTTTTGGACCAATGTCATGCTGACCAAACCCTTGGCTTGACCCTCAACCACAACCTGGATTGGCCAGAATGTCTCTCAGTTCAGTCCTTGGCATCTCCCTATGACTTTGACTGTGTCCTAATGTCACCCCTTGACCCAGCATCCTGTGCTCTGGGGAATGTCTCAGACACACTCCTGAAATACTGGAATCGCAGAAAAGTGTCAGAATTTCTGAGCAGGAAGGGCCCTCAGAGGTCATCTGAACAGTCAATCAATCAATGAACATGTATTAAGTACCGGCTATGTGGCTTGAAAGGGAAGCTCAGGAAGAGCTGCTTTTCCTCTGCCTGCCCCACCCCCCATCCCCTGTGATTCTGGCTAAGTCCCTGAACCCCTCCAGTGGCCCCAGGTAATTTTCCAATACTCTTAAGTTGCAGGACAGATGCTGATGTCCATTGTTAAAGTTTTTTTATCTGAGAATTCTCTATACCAAGGAAATCATAGTGGGGTGTGTGTGTGTGTGTGTGTGTGTGTGTGTGTGTGTGTGTGTGTGTG